>NC_135233.1:930436674-930736674 GCF_051348905.1 Ranitomeya variabilis | reverse complement strand
TTTGCAGCCTAATACAACAAAGGCGCGCCAACTAACGTGTCCAAACACACAACTCATCATTCCATCGCACAAATAGGGCTATAGCAGCAGATAACCAGTTCTAAGTAATACATAAAGGCAAGACTCCAAGATGTACAACAAAGCACAAAAATTGGATTACTTAACAGTGGAAAAACAGCCTTGTGGAGTCAAGATTCCTGTTGCACCATGCTGATGGGAGGGTCAGAATTTGGTATGAGCAGCTTACACTCCCTGACAGAAGTTATGTCGCTTATCCATGTTATGTAAATAAAAGCTTATAACGTGATGTTAAATTCATCCATTGGTTGTATAAATTATTCTTTTGAAAGCTGAAACCCTCTGAAATGTGGTTTAGGTTAAGAAAATAAATTGGCATTGTGGAGAAGCGGGGTCAGTGGGTGCTCTCGTCCACTGGCCCGGCTGTCTTTAGCAAGACTGCATGGACCACGGCTCATACCATTGAACGCCCGCTCTATCTCCCAGTGGGCAATACACTACACAGGCAACACAGGGTTAAGGTAAAACAGTGTGGCAATACTTTATTGAACCACAACACACAATAGCAAACAGAACAATCCCACCAATTACCCCAATATGGTGCACATTACAGGGCCTCACCCTTCCGCTGACTCGCCAAGATAATGGTAGATGTTACGTCCGAGCTCCCAGGGTCGCTACTCCATCTGTGGATGCACGCAGAGAGGAGGTAACGACAAGCGTAGGGAGATATCCGAGAGCAGTCCTGTGTTCTTCAGCCGGGTCTGACAGACCCTCGGCTAAGATCCTGAAGAGTCTTTACAAGGTCAAAAGCCAGTTGACATGTCAGAGCTCCCAGGATCGCTACTTCATCTGTGGATGCACGCACAGAGAAGAGGTAACGACAAGCATAGGGAGATGACCAAGAACTGTCCATAGAGTCCATACAAGGTCCAAAGCCAGTTGACATGTCAGAGCTCCCAGGGTCGCTACTTCATCTGTGGATGCACGCACAGAGAAGAGGTAACGACAAGCATAGGGAGATGACCAAGAACTGTCCATAGAGTCCATACAAGGTCCAAAGCCAGTTGACATGAGAGTCACCACCTGGCTTATCTGACCATCTCCATGGAACCAGGCAACCAGCGGGTCCCAAACCTGGCTTTCTCCAAACATATCCATGGTTCAGAGATGGTCACTGGATCAGATTTGTGTCCTTCCAACCGGAGCCGAAAACCCCTAGGTTGTTTCCTATAGAATCATAGATCAGTGTCCCGCGTGATGGTGCCATGATGAATTGGCTGCAGTCCTTTCTCTTGTCTGTTGGGTGGTTTGCAGAATGTCTGGCTGGTAGCTCTGTGTTACTTCAGTCTCCCAGGATCTGATCTCTGAGTCTTTTTATACCCAAGGCATGTAAGCTATTTTTAGAATTACCCAGGGTCCTTCAGTCCAACATCAAGATAAGGTAAACAATGGTGATGGGATCAAGGTAGCAATATTAGCATATCAGCACACATCAATAAACAAAGCTTAACACACTCTATGTACAGTCACTATTACAGACTTACACAGTATGTTAGATAGTATATCAGTTGGCAAGTCTGTCTTCTTGATCCACCAGACATAAACACTTAAATTCACAAGCCAATATACAGATAAAAAAAGCCAGTTCTTTTGGTTTGCAAAAACATGGTTGTCTGGGAAATTAAGATACAATCTGGTTTCTTCACAGGCATCAATGCAGACATATTGATCAGTTATTAGACACAGAATGGTCAGATTTTGGCAAGACAAAAGTTTTGTCGCCCAAAGTAAGTAATGTGATATTCAAACAAGTAATTAACTTAAAATACAAATATATGTTGCATAACATTGGTGAATGAAGTTGTGCTATTAGAGTCATATTTAATATTTTGTGTGACTTCCAGGAGCTTGAAGGACTGCATCCATGCGGTTCAACAATGATTCATACAATTTATTCATGAAGTCATCAGGAATAGCAAAGAATGCAGTCTTACATGCCTCCCAGAGTTCATCTAGATTCTTTGGTTTTGTCTTCCAAGCTTCCTCTTTCATCCTACCCCAAACATGCTCAATGATGTTCATGTCTGGTGACTGGGCTGGCCAGTCCTTGAGCACCTTGATCTTTTTTGCCTGGAGGAACTTTGTTGTAGAGATGGATGTATGAGATGGCGTGCCGTCCTGCTGCAGAATTTGACCCCTTTTATGATTTGGAATATAGGTAGCTAATACTCCTTGATATTTTAGGCTATTGATATTGCCTTCCACCTTGCAAATGTTTCACACACACCCATAATGAATGTAACGCCAGACCATGATCTTTCCACCACCAAATTTATCTTTTCTGGGTGTATTTTGGATCCATACGGGCTTCAGTAGGTCTCCTGCAGTATTTGCGGCAGCTGCTGTGTAATTCTACTGAAGATTCATCAGAGAAATCCACCTTCTGCCACTTTTCCAGCATCCATCTGTTTAGCAGGCTGTGGGACTTTGCAAATGCCACGCAGTTTTTTATTTGCCTTTTGTTTAGTGCTGGCTTCTGGGCACTTCTTCGACCATGGAGGCCATTTTGAGACAGAATCCTACAAACTGTTCTAGTTGACACAGGGACTTGAGGTGACCAGGCCTGTTGGAGCTCTGCTGCAGTGGAAGAGGGGCTTGCTTTGGATTTTCTAACCAACAAACGTTCCTCCTGAGCAGTTGTCCTGTGGGGTCTGCCAGACCTGGGCTTGTCAAACACATCTCCAGTCTCTTCAAATCTTTTTTTTTATTCTTTGTACATGACGCTGAGACACATTAAAGGTGCCAGCCACCTCTGCAGTGGATCTGGTTTTCAGCCTCTTGATAATCCAGGCTTTGGTCGCAGGGTGGATTTTTGGCATGTTGTCAGAGCTCAAGATGCAGTTCAAGTGAAGATCTGGGGTGCTGGGTTTCTTTTTATACACACACACTAATTAACCGATCATTTACTGAGCACAGGTGAGGATGTAAAGTAGGATTGGGTGCATTATATTACCAGGTGACAAAACTTTTGTCTTGCCAAAATCTGACCATTCTGTGTCCATTAACTGATCAATATTTCTGCATTGATGCCAATTTATTTTCTTTATCTAAACCACATTTCAGAGGGTTTCAGCTTTCAAAAGAATAATTTATACAACCAATGGATGAATTTAACGTCCGGTTATAAGCTTTTATTTACATAACATGGATAAGCGACATAACTTCTGTCAGGGAGTGTAGTTGAATCCCTTCTTATCAGGTGTCAACAGTTGAGACTGGTGGAGGTGGTGTAATGGTGTGGAGATTGATTTCTTCTCAGACTCTGGATTATTTGATAACTAATGATGAATGTTTGGTTCAGTCATCAACAGTAAAGGATTGGTTTCAAGAACACGGCACCTGTCCACACTGCCACAACTACCAATACCTGGTTTAAAAACAACAGTATCACTGTGCTTGATTGGCCAGCAAACTCACCTGACCATAACCCCATAGATATGGGGTATTGTCAAGAGGAATATAAGAGACACTAGACCCAATAATGCTGGAGATCATGTGACGGGGTCATTGATGGGCGGGATTTCCAGCATGCTTCCTGTAAGCGTGAGTTAAATGCCTCTGTCAGAGATTGACAGTGGCATATAACAGGTTAACAAACACGGGTGGATCGTGATTCCACCTGCGGCTATTAGAGGCATATGTCAGCTGTTCAAAGCAGCTGACATGTGCCGGGAAAGATGTAGGCCACATCAAAGGGAGGTATTCTGACGTGGACATACTATTACGCCCAACGTCGGAAAGGGGTTAAACTAGATAAAAATAGGAGAAGTTGACTCAATCTTTGCATTGTGTGGCTGTGTGTGGAGAATGAAATTTCCATCTCCAAAAAGCTAGTCAACAGAAGGAAGCATGACATGAAGTGCTCTAAAAATTTCCTGGTAGACTTTGGTCTTGATAAACCATAGTGGACCTATACCAGCAGATGACATGACTCCCCAAACCATCACTGATTCTGGAAACTTCACACTAGACCTCAAGCAGCTTGGATTGTGTGCCTCTCCACTCTTCCTCCAGACTCTGGGACCAAATGAACTGCAAAATTTACTTTCATCTGAAAACAACACCATGGACCACTGAGCAACAGTTAAGTTCTTTTTTCTCCTTGGCCCAGGTAAGATGCTTCTGGCATTGTTTATTGGTCATGAGTGGCTTGACACAAGGAATGCGACACTTGTAGCCTATGTCCTGGATACCTCTGTGTGTGGTGGCTCTTGAAGCTATGAGTCCTGCAGCAGTCCACTCCTTGTGTATCTCCCCCAAATTTTTGAATGGCCTCTTCTTAACAATCCTTTCAAGGCTGTGGTTATCACGGTTGTTTGTGCACCTTTTTCTACCACACTTTTTCCTTCAACTCAACTGTCCATTAATATGCTTGGATACAGTACTCTGTGAACAACCAGCTTCTTTAGCAATGACCTTTTGTGGTTTTCCCTCCTTGTGGAGTGTGTCAATTACTGCCTTCTGGACATCTGTCAACTCAGCAATCTTCCCCATGATTGTGGAGCCTACTTAAACAGACTAAGATACCTTTTTAGATGCTTAGGAAGCCTTTGCAGGTTTTTTGTTAATTATTCTAACTTACTGAGATGACCTTTGGGTTTTCATTGGCTGCAAGCCATAATCATCAACATTAACAAAAATAAACACTTGAAATACATCACTCTGTTTATAATGACTCTATATAATGAGTTTCACTTTTTGAATTGAAATAAATTAACTTTTTGATGATATTCTAATTTTATGAGAAGCATTTGTACATGAAGAAAAAAAATTAACTTTAAGATTTTTTGGAGCAAAAGAGTAACCGTGCAGTGACATGACAAGAACCTGCATATCTAATCATATGCTAAATAATTGCAAGTCAAATTTATGTATGAGATGACCAAGATGATTGTCTTTAAAATTATGGTACTATCACGTTCGAAGCAGTAGAGGATGGTGAGATATGGAGCCTGAAAGTCAAAAGTTCAAAACATTGTTACCCTTTTACTCATCAGTGTGTGTCTTGATTTTTTACCGTTTGTGATGCTACATTTTCTTCCCTACTATGTGATCTATTTTTATCCATTTTAAATGTCAATTTATTTAATGATTATTTATGTAAAAAGTTTGATATTTTTGTAATCTTTCTGTGTCACTAACTTGGCCCCAATTGTTTTCTTGTAGGATTTAACTTTATATAGTTGGAGCGGTTTCGGGTAACATATGCAAAATTTTAGACATGGTTATTTTTTGTTTGCTTTAGGAAAATGTATTGGTGCTCTTTGCCTTCAACACTCTTGCAGTTTTGGTGTATACAACCCCTGGCAAAAATTATGGAATCACCGGCCTTGGAGGATGTTCATTTAGTTGTTTAATTTTGTAGAAAGAAAGCAGGTCACAGACATGGCACAAAACTAAAGTCATTTCAAATGGCAACTTTCTGGCTTTAAGAAACACTAAAAGAAATCAAGAACCAAAAATGTGGTAGTCAGTAATGGTTACTTTTTTTTAACCAAGCATAGGGAAAAAAATTATGGAATCACTCAATTCTGAGGAAAAAAATATGGAATCACCCCTGTAAATTTTCATACCCAAAAATTACACCTGCATCAAATTAGATCTGCTCATTAGTCTGCATCTAAAAAGGAGTGATCACACCTTGGAGAGCTGTTGCACCAAGTGGACTGACATGAATCATGGCTCCAACATGAGAGATGTCAATTGAAACAAAGGAGAGGATTATCAAACTCTTATAAGACGGTAAATCATCACGCAATGTTGCAAGAGATGTTGGTTGTTCACAGTCACCTGTGTCTAAAATCTGGACCAAATACAAACAACATGGGAAGTTTAGAACAAAAGTCAAAATAAGCACAGAGTAATGCCAAGGCTGAGGGAGGCAAAAGCCTCGCCCCCTAAATACATGCATAAATGCAAAGAGATATATCAATTAGCGTACTACTCCTGAAACTATAAGAACGAAAAACACCATGGAGTACAACAAACACCAAGCAGCAGAATAAAAACCAAAAAATCATTTATTGAATCAGAAATACATACAAATACTATTTAGCCAAGTAATTTGGGCACAAAAGAGGAGAATAAGTACAGGGACGTGCTGGTATAGCAGGCTGACCAGAAGGTAAAAGTAGTGAAGACGCCAAGGGTGAGTAAACAAAAGACTTCAATATATTGAGTGTATTCATGAACATCTCAGTGATGATAAGTACATGGAAGAGGGGGCTGCTAGTAAATACCATAAAGTATGTCCCACTTGACAGGCCCCCCAAGGATCACAGATACCCCAAAGATTGTTTATAACTCACCCAAAATAGCTGATATTAAGTATAGGTTCTTCTGCTGAAACCCCTTGACCCGCGTTTCGCATATATGCTTCTTCAAGAAGGGGAATGTCATTCTCCATGGTGTTTTTCGTTCTTAACATGGGAAGTTTTCTAAAGGCAAACATACTGGTAGACCAAGGAAGACATCAAAGCATCAAGACCGGAAACTTAAAGCAATATGTCTCCAAAACAGGAAATGCACAACATAACAAATGAGGAACGAATGGGTGGAAACTGGAGTCAACGTCTGTGACCGAACTGTAAGAAACCGCCTAAAGGAAATGGGATTTACATACAGAAAAGCTTAATGAAAGCTATCATTAACACCTAAATAGAAAAATAAAAGGTTACAATGGGCTAAGAAAAAGCAATCGTGGACTGTGGATGACTGGATGAAAGTCATATTCAGTGATGAATCACGAATCTGCATTGGGCAAGGTGATGATGCTGGACCTTTTGTTTGGTGCCGTTCCAATGAGATTTATAAAGATGACTGCCTGAAGAGAACATGCAAATTTCCACAGTCATTGATGATATTGGGACTGCATGTCAGGTATGGGCACTGGGGAGATGGCTGTCATTACATCTTCAATAAATGCAAAGTTTATGTTGATATTTTGGACATTTTTCTTATCCCATCAATTGAATGGATGTTTGGGGATGATGAAATCATTTTTCAAGATGATAATGCATCCTGCCATAGAGCAAAAACTGTGAAAACATTCCTTGAAAAAAGACACATAAGGTCAATGTCATGGCCTGCAAATAGTCCGGATCTCAATCCAATTGAAAATCTTTGGTGGAAGTTATGCATTATGCACAGTGCGGGGCTGGTATTCCTGGGCATGCGCACAGCGTGTTGCATCCTGTCAGCCCGGTCCCCCGCCTTACTGCTTCTGGATACAATATACAGATTGTGCCTCCTCCTCCTCTAGCAATCGCCGGGCCAGAAGCAACTTTGGAAACTTGCCTGCTAGGTGGTGTGTGTTGTGTCTAGGTGTGTTATTTATGGGTCTTGATCTGATAATAAATTGGGGGTGATCTTTACCCAGCTAGCAGGCAAGTTTCCAAAGTTGCTTCTTGCCCGGCGATTGCTAGAGGAGGAGGAGGCACGATCTGTATATTGTATCCAGAAGCAGTAAGGCGGGGGACCGGGCTGACAGGATGCAACACGCTGTGCGCATGCCCAGGAGTACCAGCCCCGCACTGTGCATAATGCATAACACAGTGCGGGGCGGGGATTCCAAAGGTGGGGGCCGCACTGCCCATGCAGGCGCAGTGTGAAAGCCTGGCTTGGACGGCAGACGGCCAGAGCTTACTGCGCCTGCGCAGAACTGTACTACACAGCGCAGGCGCCGGTTTGAAAACGTAAACAGCGCTGAGGGGGCGGCGCAGAAAGACCAAGAAGATGTGAGTGACGGCAGAGGAGCGTTTCGAGCTGGGGAGGGAGGACCAGCCTACGTGGCTAGAGACACCAATTATGGCTAAGTATCAAATCGCTTTTTTTGGGGTATACTTGAACCTAAAACCAAAAGAGCCACCTTGTTAGAATGCAGCATTACTGCTGCACAAGGTGGCTCTTTTAGTTTATAACGGCTGGAGGGGGTGACAGTGGCCCTTTAACCCCTTCCCGACCTTTGACGCATACGCTGCGTCATGAAAGTCGGTGCCTTCCCGACCTGTGACGCAGCGTATGCGTCATGGAGGGATCGCGCTCCTGCAGATCGGGTGAAAGGGTTAACTCCAATTTCACCCGATCTCCAGGAACAGGGGGAGTGGTGCTTCAGCCCAGGGGGGGTGGCTTCACCCCCCCGTGGCTACGATCGCTCTGATTGGCTGTTGAAAGTGAAACTGCCAATCAGAGCGATTTGTAATATTTCACCCAAAAAAACGGTGAAATATTACAATCCAGCCATGGCCGATGCTGCAATATCATCGGCCATGGCTGGAAAACCTAATCTGCCCCCACCCCACCCCACCGATCGCCCCCCCAGTGCTCCGGTGCGCGGTCCGCCCCCCTAATTCGTTCTGTCCGCTGCCCCCGTGCTCCAGTGCCCCCTCCCTGTGCTCCGGTCCCCCCCCCCTGTGCTCCGGTCCCCCCCCCGTGATCCGATCACCCCCCCTTCATACTTACCGGGCCTCCCGATGTCCGTCCGGCTTCTCCATGGGCGCCGCCATCTTCCAATATGGCGGGCGCATGCGCACTGCGCCCGCAGAGTCTGCCGGCCGGCAGATTCATTTCAGAAGTATTTTGATCACTGCGATATAGCCTATCGCAGTGATCAAAATGAAAAAAAAGTAAATGACCCCCCTTTATCACCCCCATAGGGACAATAATAAAAATAAATAAAATATATATATTTTTTTTCTGCTAGGGTTAGGGTTAGAACTAGGGTTAGAATTAGGGTTAGAATTAGGGGTAGGGTTAGGGGTAGGGTTAGGGCATGTGCACACAGTGCGGATTTGGCTGCGAATCCGCAGCGGATCGGCCGCGGATCCGCAGCGGATCAGCCGCGGATCCGCAGAGGATCGGCCGCGGATCCGCCGCGGATCCGCCGCTGATCCGCAGCGGATCCGCAGCGGACTGGCCGCGGATCCGCAGCGGATTGGCCGCTGCGAATTCGTAGCAGTTTTCCATCAGGTTTACAGTACCATGTACACCTATGGAAAACCAAATCTGCTGTGCCCATGGTGCGGAAAATACCGTGCGGAAACGCTGTGTATTTTCCGCAGCATGTCAATTTTGTGCGGATTCCGCAGCGTTTTACACCTGTTCCTCAATAGGAATCCGCAGGTGAAATCCGCACAAAAAAACACTGGAAATCCGATGTAAATCCATAGGTAAAACGCAGTGCCTTTTACCTGCGGATTTTTCAAAAATGGTGCGGAAAAATCTCACACGAATCCGCAAAGTGGGCACATAGCCTTAGGGTTAGGGTTGGAATTAGAGTTAGGGTACCGTCTCACAGTGGCACTTTGATCGCTACGACGGTACGATCTGTGACGTTCCAGGGATATCCATACGATATCGCTGTGTCTGACACGCAGCAGCGATCAGGGACCCTGCTGAGAATCGTACGTCGTAGCAGATCGTTTGGAACTTTCTTTCGTCGCTGGATCTCCCGCTGTCATCGCTGGATCGTTGTGTGTGACAGCTATCCAGCGATGCGTTCACTTGTAACCAGGGTAAACATCGGGTTACTAAGCGCAGGGCCGCGCTTAGTAACTCGATGTTTACCGTGGTTACCAGCGTAAAAGTAAAAAAAAAAAAAAAACGTACATACTCACATTTCGGTGTCCTTCAGGTCCCTTGCCGTCTGCTTCCCGCTCTGACTGTCTGCCGGCCGGCAAGTGAGAGCAGAGCGCAGCGGTGACGTCACCGCTGTGCTGTGCTCTCACTGTACGGCGGCGCTCAGTCAGAGCGGGAAGCAGACGGCAAGGGACCTGAAGGACACCAAAATGTGAGTATGTACGTTTTTTTTTTTTACTTTTACGCTGGTAACCACGGTAAACATCGGGTTACTAAGCGTGGCCCTGCGCTTAGTAACCCGATGTTTACCCTGGTTACCCGGGACCTTGGCATCGTTGGTCGCTGGAGAGCGGTCTGTGTGACAGCTCCCCAGCGACCACACAATGACTTTCCAACGATCACGGCCAGGTCGTATCGCTGGTCGTGATCGTTGGTAAATCGTTATGTGAGACGGTACCCTTAGGGTTGGAATTAGGGCTAGGGTTGGAAATAGGGTTAAGATTAGGCTTGTGGTTAGGGTTAAGGATAGGGTTAGGGTTGTGTTGGGGTTACAGTTGTGGGTAGGGTTGGGATTAGGGTTAGGATTAGGGTTGGATTTAGGGTTACGGGTGTGTTGGGGTTAGGGTTGTGGTTAGGGGTGTGTTGGGGTTAGGGTTGTGGTTAGGGGTGTGTTGGGGTTAGGGTTGTGATTAGGGTTATGGCTACAGTTGGGATTAGGGTTAGGGGTGTGTTGGGGTTAGTGTTGAAGTTAGAATTGAGGGGTTTCCACTGTTTAGGCACATCAGGGGTCTCCAAACGCAACATGGCGCCACCAATGATTCCAGCCAATCTTGCGTTCAAAAAGTCAAATGGTGCGCCCTCCCTTCCAAGCCCCGACGTGCGCCCAAACAGTGGTTTACCCCCACATATGGGATACCAGCGTACTCATGACAAACTGGGCAACAACTATTGGGGTCCAATTTCTCCTGTTACGCTTGCAAAAATAAAAAATTACTTGCTAAAACATAATTTTGAGGAAAGAACAATTATTTTTTATTTTCACGGCTCTACGTTATAAACTTATGTGAAACACTTGGGGGTTGAAAGTGCTCACCACACATCTAGATAAGATCCTTTTGGGGTCTAGTTTCCAAAATGGGGTCACTTGTGGGGTGTTTCTACTGTTTAGGCACATCAGGGGCTCTGCAAATGCAACGTGACGCCCGCAGACCATTCCATCAAAGTCTGCATTTCAAATGTCACTACTTCCCTTCCGAGCCCTGACGTGCGCCCAAACAGTGGTTTACCCCCACATATGGGGTACCAGCGTACTCACAACAAACTGGGCAACAAATATTGGGGTCCAATTTCTCCTGTTACCCTTGTGAAAATAAACAATTGCTTGCTAAACATCTTTTTTGAGGAAAGAACAATTATTTTTTATTTTCACGGCTCTACGTTATAAACTTATGTGAAACACTTGGGGGTTGAAAGTGCTCACCACACATCTAGATAAGATCCTTTTGGGGTCTAGTTTCCAAAATGGGGTCACTTGTGGGGGGTTTCTACTGTTTAGGCACATCAGGGGCTCTGCAAACATAACATGATTCCCGCAGACCATTCCATCAAAGTCTGCATTCCAAATCGTCACTACTTCCCTTCCGAGCCCCGCCATGTGCCCAAACAGTGGTTTACCCCCACATATGGGGTATCAGCGTACTCAGGAGAAACTGGACAACAACGTTTGGGGTCAAATTTTTCCTGTTACCCTTGGGAAAATTAAAAAATTCTGGGCTAAAAAAATATTTTTGAGGAAAGAAAACACATTTTTTATTTTCACGTCTCTGCGTTATAAACTTCTTTGAAGCACTTGGGGGTTCAAAGTGCTCACCACACATCTAGATAAGTTCCCTTGGGGGTCTAGTTTCCAAAGTGGTGTCAATTGTGGGGAGTTCCTACTGTTTAGGCACATCAGGGGCTCTGCAAACGCAACGTGACGCCCGCAGAGAATTCCATTAAAGTCTGCATTTCAAAACGTCACTACTTCCCTTCCGCTCCCCGACGTGTGCCAAAACAGTGGTTTACCCCCACATATGGGGTATCAGCGTACTCAGGAGAAACTGCACAACGACTTTTGGGGTCCAATTTCTCCTGTTACCCTTGGGAAAATAAAAAATTGTGGGTTAAAAAATAATTTTTGAGGAAAGAAAAATAATTTTATATTTTCATGGCTCTGCGTTATAAACTTCTGTGAAGCACTTGAGGGTTCAAAGTGCTCACCACACATCTAGATTAGTTCCTTGGGAGGTCTAGTTTCCAAAATGGGGTCACTTGTGTGGGAGCTCCAATGTTTAGGCACACAGGGGCTCTCCAAACGCAACATGGTGTCCGCTAATGATTGGAGCTAATTTTCCATTCAAAAAGCCAAATGGCGTGCCTTCCCTTCCGAGCCCTGCCGTGCGCCCAAACAGTGGTTTACCCCCACATATGGGGTATCATCGTACTCAGGACAAACTGGACAACAACATTTGGGGTCCAATTTCTCCTATTATCCTTGGGAAAATAAAAAACTCCGGGATAAAAATCATTTTTGAGGAAAGAAAAATATTTTTTTATTTTCATGGCTCTGCGTTATAAACTTCTGTGAAGCACCTGGGGGTTTTAAGTGCTCACTATACATCTAGATTAGTTCCTTGGGGGGGTCTAGTTTCCAAAATGGGGTCACTTGTAGGGGAGCTCTAATGTTTAGGCACACAGGGGCTCTCCGAACGCAACATGGTATCCACTAACGATTGGAGCTAATTTTCCATTGAAAAAGTCAAATGGCGCGCCTTCCCTTCCAAGCCTTGCCGTGCACCCAAACAGTGGTTTACCCCCACATATGAGGTATCGGCGTACTCAGGAGAAATTGCTCAACAAATTTTAGGATCCATTTTATCCTGTTGCCCATGTGAAAATGAAAAAATTGAGGCTAAAAAAATTTTTGTGAAAAAAAAGTACTTTTTCATTTTTACGGATCAATTTGTGAAGCACCTGGGGGATTAAAGTGCTCACTATGCATCTAGATAAGTTCCTTGGGGCGTCTAGTTTCCAAAATGGGGTCACTTGTGGGGGAGCTCCAATGTTTAGGCACACGGGGGCTCTCCAAACGCGACATGGTGTCCGCTAAAGATTGGAGCCAATTTTTCATTGAAAAAGTCAAATGGCGCTCCTTCGCTTCCGAGCCCTGCCGTGCCCACAAACGGTGGTTTACCCCCACATATGAGGTATCAACGTACTCAGGACAAATTGGACAACAACTTTTGTGGTCCAGTTTCTCCTTTTACCCTTGGGAAAATAAAAAAATTGTTGCTAAAAGATCATTTTTGTGACTAAAAAGTTAAATGTTCACTTTTTCCTTCCATGTTGCTTCTGCTGTTGTGAAACACCTGAAGGGTTAATAAACTTCTTGAATGTGGTTTTGAGCACCTTGAGGGGTGCAGTTTTTAGAATGGTGTCACTTTTGGGTATTTTCAGCCATATAGAACCCTCAAACTGACTTCAAATGTGAGGTGGTCCCTAAAAAAAATGGTTTTGTAAATTTTGTTGTAAAAATGAGAAATCACTGGTCAAATTTTAACCCTTATAACTTCCTAGAAAAAAAAAAATTTCTTTCCAAAATTGTGCTGATGTAAAGTAGACGTGGGAAATGTTATTTATTAACTATTTTGTGTCACATAACTCTCTGGTTTAACAGAATAAAAATTCAAAATGTGAAAATTGCGAAATTTTCAAACTTTTCGCCAAATTTCCGTTTTTTTCACAAATAAACTCAGAAATTATCGACCTAAATTTACTACTAACATGAAGCCCAATATGTCACGAAAAAACAATCTCAGAACCGCAAGGATCCGTTGAAGCGTTCCTGAGTTATTACCTCATAAAGGGACACTGGTCAGAATTGCAAAAAATGGCAAGGTCATTAAGGCCAAAATAGGCTGGGTCATGAAGGGGTTAAGTATTGTGGTCCTAAACAGTTATTTTCAGGAAGAGCAGAAAGCGTTGCTGCAGCCATTAGGCCAGAAGTAAATACAGAAGGTGCGCCCAATCCTAGGCTAAGTTAGGACGATGTGAGCTCGAGCTCAAGAGATTGTGCTGCCTAAAATCAGACACATACAAGATAGCTATTTCTGCAGACCTCACCTAGCTCAGCTCAACAGATGCATGTTTATTTCCAAAAGTTAATAAAAAGAGCCACCGCAAACATCTCTGCCACCAGAGTCCCTTACACCAAATAATGTTTGCTGTATATTGCCAGCTCTGGACTATATCTACAATCGATCACTAATGTATTCTTGTTTTTACTTTCTCAGTGCAGCTTACTACAAATAGATATGTGTAAATACATTTCCATCTGTGGTCTACATCCTGTGGCACTTTTGATGCTATGTAACTACAGAAATGCTGGGTATTACTGTTCAGTGATTCAAAATTAAAACATTGCTGCATTTAGAAGATTTAGACTCCCTTAAGGACCGAGCCACTTTGTACATTTAATGACCGAGCCTCATTTTTTAAATCTGACATTTGTCACTTTGAGTTAATAACTCTGGAACGTTTCAAAGTATCACAGTGATTCTGATAAAGTTTTTTTCTTGATATGTTGTACTTCATGTTAATGATGAGTTTTGATTGATATGATTTGCATTTATGAAAATATTGAAAATGTGTCAAAAAAATAGAACATTTTGCAATTTTCAAAGTTTGAATTTCTATGCCTTTAAATCAGATAGCCATTCCACACAAAATAGTTAATAAATAACATTTCCCATATGTCTACTTTACATTAGCATCAATTTTTTTTTAAATATGATTTTTTTTTTGTTAGTGAGTTAGTGAGTTAGTTTATCACCAATTTTTCATTTTTCCAACAAAATTTGCTAAACCTATTTTTTTTTAGGGACCACAGCACATTTAAAGTGACTTTGAGAGGCCTATATGACAGAAAATACCCAGAAGTGACACAAATTTAAAAACTGCACCCTTCATGGTGTTCAGAACCACATTCAAGAAGTATATTTACCCTTTAGGTGCATCACAGGAATTAAAACAATGCGGAAGTATGCCAATACCCCATATTGCATACGAGGGCTCGGAAGGAGCACTGTAAAAAATCACGACCAGGGGAGTCATGCTAAACCACCCCTCTGTTTTCTTTTTGTCACGAACAGTCATCCGCTGCCCTCTATTGTCCAAGTAACTACGCGATTGACCAATGATTAACTGGGGAGGCTGCAGCTGTTTCCACTAAGGCTGGTTATTGGGAAATGAACAGAGAGCGTATGGTATATATACCTCTGAGTCCCAAGCATAGAATATGTGTATATACCACCAGTACAGTGACTGCTAGCTCCACGATAACCCAAGAACTACTCACTGCCACCACCAGTCGTTTTTTTATACAGGCTGACTGTACACCTGGTATGGATTCAGGTGCTGTTTACAGAACAAATGGAACAGAACTATTACATTTTATATTTAATCTAGAATGATAGGCAGTGTTTATAAGAAATATACAAAGAATTTTACAAAGGGGACAAAACAATACAGCATATACAGTTACATAAAATAAAAGGGATTAACAGACAGATGGCTCAGCTAGCAGATGGAAGTAATTCAATTGAAAATGTGTGGTTGACGGGATCAAGCCTATACTGATATGTATCTTCCTTAGCATTGACACAGATCATAATTCACCTTGACAGTTTTTCAGCACCTGAGTTACACCCACACAAACTCCCTTTGAAGAACTCACGTGGGCCGGGTTGTGGAATGTTCTTAACCCTTCAGGATTTTAGGAAATTCCGAACGAGCAATATCTTCCTTGCTGACAATCACAGAAGTTTGATATCACCACAGGAGGCACAGAAGCCACTATAAAGGTATCACAGACTGTAATAACGTGAGATCAATGCAGTACACGACACCATCACTCAGTCTGCGACTGGGGTGCTAAGACATTGGAGACACATGACTTGTTCATCTTGATGAAAGTTAGGTGGTCTATGCTTTCTGGAGACAGGTGGATGCGCTTATCTGTCAGGACACCACCAGCAGCGCTGAAAAGACGTTCTGATAAAACGCCATCTGCCAGGCATGACAGGCAAGCTCAGGCCACTATTCCGTTTTTGAAATGCAAAGGGCCCAAACCCCCCTTGATGGCATTGGTATTGAGATCGCAATACTCCTGCACAGTCTTCTCCAATCTTTCATTACGTGTCAGACTCGTACTCTGTTCTGCTGGTGCATGGGTTGGTCTAAAAAATGTGTGAGACAACTCACAGAAAATGCTTATTTTAATTATTTGCTATCTTACTCACTTATATAGCGCCATTAATTACACGGCATAAACACAGACATTTTTGGCAATGTTCCCATTGGGACTCACAATCTCAATCTCAACCTTCCTATCATATCTTTGGAGAGTGGGAGAAATGCAGAGTACCTGGAGGAAACCCACGCAAACATGGGGAGAACATACAAACTCCTTGCAGATGTTGTCCTTGGTGGGTTTTTACCCAGGACCCCAGTGCTGCAAGGCTGCAGTGCTAACCACTAAGCCACCAATCTGCCTCTGCCTCTTACACTTCTGCTAATTTTGCTTTGACGACACAATGTTAGTGGGTTCGGAAATCTATAACTGCGATGCACACTGTATGAAGCACTGCTGTCATGGGAAAAATCACCGGTGCTAGCTTTTTCTGACCAGTTCTCTGTCTCTACTATGCAAATTCATTTTTAAATAATATCCTGCTACTCTGCAGCTTTTTATTGTATATCCAATAAACATATTTTTTATTGTACTTGGTTTATTGTGCATGTTTTTCTTTTATGCTCTTCATTGCTTTTCTTGCACTATAGCCTGTAATGTATTTCCTTACTTTTTGACAGGGTGGTCACTTGAATGTTTTACATTTCCCCTGTCCTCATTTAGCCCATATTCTTTTCTTTGACAGAGGGTGGAGTAAGGTGAACACGATAAACTGTTATGGTGGATTGAGAAAGGTGTGATGTGCTTGGTGTCTGAGATCAGTCAAAACAGCAGGCATATCCACTTCCGTAACTGCTGACTGGCTCTCACTCACCACAACTGTAGCTCATGAACAAGTGGAGGTTTTGCAGATAGAAAACTGCGAGAACACTTCCCACGGTGACGGAGGAGAAAGAAGCAGCAGATGTGGTTAATGGGGTGACGAGTGGTTGACAAGGCCTGCTAGTCCGCATTTTATGGCAGTGAGATTTCCAGACTAACGCATGTTGATCGCGCATGCTTTGGTTCATGTACAGTACCGTTCAAAAGTTTAGGGTCACCAGACAATTTTGTGTTTTCCATGAAAACTCATACTTTTATTAATCAAATGAGTTGTCAAATGAATTTAAAATCTAGTCCAGACATTGACAAGGTTTGAAAAAAAGATTTTTTTTTAAATAATAATTTTCTCCTTCAAACTTTGCTTTCATCAAAGAATGCTGCCTTTGCAGCAATTACAGCATTGCAGACTTTTGGCATTCTAGCAGTTAATTTGCTGAGGTAATATGGAGAAATTTGACCCCATGCTTCCAGAAGCCCCTCCCATAAGTTGGTTTGGCTTGATGGGCACTTTTTGCATACCATACGGTCAAGCTGCTCCCACAACAGCTCAATGGGGTTGAGATCTGGTGACTGCGCTGGCCACTCCATTACAGATAGAATACCAGCTGCCTGCTTCTTCCCTAAATAGTTCTTTCATAATTTGGAGGTGTGCTTTGGGTCATTGTCCTGTTGTAGGATGAAATTGGCTCCAATCAAGCGCTGTCCACAGGGTATAGCATGGCATTGCAAAATGGAGTGATAGCCTTCCTTATTCAATATCCCTTTTACCTTGTACAAATCTCCCACTTTACCAGCACCAAAGCAACCCCAGACCATCATATTACCTCCACCATGCTTGACGGATGGCGCCAGACACTCTTCCAGCATCTTTTCAGTTGTTCTGTGTCTCACAAATGTTCTTCTGTGTGATCCAAACACCTCAAACTTGGATTCGTCTGTCCATAACACTTTTTTCCAATCTTCCTCTGTCTAATGTCTGTGTACTTTTGCCCATATTATTTTTTTCCTTTTATTAGCCTGTCTCAGATATGGCCTTTTCTTTGCCACTCTGCCCTGAAAGCCAGCATCCCGGAGTCGCCTCTTCACTGTAGACGTTGACACTGGCGTTTTGCCTGTACTATTTAATAAAGCTGCCAGTTGAGGACTTGTGAGGCGTCGATTTCTCAAACTACAGACTCCAATGTATTTGTCTTGTTGCTCAGTTGTGCAGCGGGGCCACCCACTTCTCTTTCTATTCTGGTTAGAACCTGTTTGTGCTCTCCTCTGAAGAGAGTAGTACACACCGTTGTAGGAAATCTTCAGGTTCTTGGCAATTTCTTGCATGGAATAGCCTTCACTTCGAAGAACAAGAATAGACTGTCGAGTTTCAAATGAAAGTCCTTTTTGCTGCCCATTTTGAGAGTTTAATGGAACCAACAAATGTATTGCTCCAGATTCTCACCTAGCTCAAAGGAAGGTCAGGTTTATAGGTTCTCTAATCACCCAAACTGTTTTCAGCTGTGCTAACATACTTGCACGAGGGTTTTCAAGGGTATTCTAACCATCCATTAGCCTTCTTACACAGTTAGCAAACACAAAGTACCATAAGAACACTGGAGTGATGGTTGTTGGAAATGGGCCTCTGTATACCTATGAAGATATTGCCCTACAAACCAGTGTATTTCTGAATCATTTAATGTTAGCTTCATTGGAAAAAAATGTGCTTTTCTTTCAAAAATAAGGACATTTTTAAGTGACCCTAAACTTTTGAATGGTAGTGTATGTAATAGGCAAATTATTGGATTTTTTGCCTCTACTCAGTCGGTTTTTAAAAAGTTGGCAGATAACGTGAATTGGGTCATCCTTTGTGGTCTC
This sequence comes from Ranitomeya variabilis, assembly GCF_051348905.1. NCBI lineage: Eukaryota > Metazoa > Chordata > Amphibia > Anura > Dendrobatidae > Ranitomeya > Ranitomeya variabilis. The sequence continues at coordinate 930,718,052 of NC_135233.1, read as the reverse complement.
AAAGAGGGCGAGGCTAGCCAACCTTTCCCGCCCCTGTTATCTTCAGACCCATGACCGCTGCTTGCCACAGCCAGAGTTGTGACTGAGGATGCAGTGCTTGTCGTGGTTGCATCACTCACTGTCTGTGTGGGAAGCCGCAACATAACCTAGTCGTCTTCCTTCTCCACCTCCCCTGATGAGTTACTCAGCTGCGTGCTTCTGGGTTCACACCAAGTGGGATCTACAACTTAATAATCATCCTCTCTGTTCTCCCATTCCTCGCCCTGGGAATTACCCTCCTCGTTTTCCTGCCCTGACAGCACAGTACAATCTGCTTGCGCCACAGTTATCTGACTCTTATCATGATCACCTCCACCCCCCGGTGATTAACGTCTGGTGATGAGGGTCTAGATTCTACTCTGACCCTACTTTGTCCAGCCCCAGATTCAACTGCAAAAAATTTTGCCTGTCGGTGCAGATGCTTTCCTCCTCTTAAGTCTGTGAATCTTTGGAGCAGACCTCTTTTGCCCATGAATAGAATGTGCAAACAGCTCTGAAGACTTGCAAATCTGTGGTTCCCCACAGTCACTTGAGAGGTTGGAGAGTTCTGACGCATGGGGAAAACAAGGGTAATTGGAGTGCCACTTATGAGGACTGTACTGTGTGTGTTGTTAAGGTGGAGGAAGAGGAGGAAAGGTAACTTGATGCAGAGCCTGCCATCCACTGGAGCACATTCTGGCTTCCCCTGTGTGGTTCCCAAAGAAGGGAAGTCAAGTAGCCCATCCACTAACAGAAGTTGTCAAAATGCTGTGAAATTACTCACTGCAGCCAAACAAACCTACTTCTCATCTTTCGTATCATCCCTGTCTCACAACACTAAATAGCTATTCAGTACTTTCAATTCTCTCCGCATTCCCCAGCTCCCCCTCCCTATCCACTCCTCTAAGCTGAAGACTTTGTCTCATTCTTTAAGCAGAAGATTGACAACATAAGGCAAAACTTTTGCCTAAACTCCCCACAGCCCCTCCTCATAACTACTCAACTCTCCTTCAAAACTAACTTCTCCACCATCACAAAAGATTAAATTTCCTCTACTCTCCAAATCACATCTCTCCACCTATGAACTTGACACAATCTCCTCCCACCTCATTCCAAACCTTACAACAGTCTTCATCTTGAAACTAACCCATCACTTCAACCTGTCACTAACAACTGCTGTCTTCCCCTCATGCTTCAAACATGCCTCGATCAAACCCATCCTAAAAAAGTTCTTCTTTGACCCATCCTTTGTGTATAGCTGTTGCCCCATTTCACTTTTTCCTATGCCTTAAAACTAGTGGAACAACACGTCCATTTTGAACTTTACTCAAACTTCTCCTCCTGCTCCCTTTTTGACCACTTATAATCTGGCTTCCGACCACACCATTCCAGTGAAACTGCCCTGACTAAAGTCAACAATGACCTACTAACAGACAAATCCAGCTGACACAAATTTTGTCCTCCTCCTGGACCTGTCATCTACCTTTGACACAGTAGACCATTACCTCATACTACAGACTCTCTCATCTCTTGACTTCACAGGCTTGGCCCTATCTTGGATCTCCTCATACCTAACACAGGACATTCAGTGTCTCCCACTCACACACCACCTCCTCATCTCGACCCTGTCTGTGTTCCCCAAGGTTCAGTTTTAGGACCCCTGCTCTTCTCAATCTACACCTTCGGCATGGGATAGCTCATGGAGTCTCATGGCTTTCAGTATCACTTCTATTCTGATGACATACAGATCTACCTCTCTGGACCTTATATCACCTCCTTACTAACCAGAATTCCAAAATGTCAGTCATCTATTTCATCTTCTCTCCTAGATTTCTGAAACTTAACATGGATGAAACAAAATTCATCATCTTTCCACCATCTCATTCAACCCCCCAACTGACCTATCCATCAAAATCAATGGCTTCAATCTGATCTCTCCTTCAAATCAGAGATCCAAGCCCTTTCCCCTTCCTGCCGACTCCATCTCAAAAATATATCCTGAATCCACAGATTCCTCAACCATGAATCTGCAAAAACACTAGTGCATGCCCTCATCATCTACCGCCTCATCTAGTGCAACCTCCTGCTCCGTGGCCTCCTTTCTAACACTATCACATCCATCCAATCTATCCTTAACTCTGCTGCCCAACTAATCCACCTGTCACAACGCTATTCCCTGGCTTTGCCCCTCTGTCAATCTCTGCACTGGCTCCCCATTGCTCAGATACTCCTGTTCAAAACACTAAGTTTGACATACAGAGCAATCCAAAACCTCTCTCCTCCTTACATCTGTGAACTAGTATCCTGGTACTTACCTGCACGCAACCTCCGATCTTCACAATATCTCCTTCTCTGCTCCCTTTTATCTCCTCTTCCTACAATTGCATACCAGATTTCTCCAGTAGATCCTCTCTACTCTGGAACTGTGTGCCTCAACATATCATACTCTCGCCTACCATGTGAACCTTCAAAAGGAACTTGAAGAAATAGCTCTTCCGGCAAGCCTACAACCTACACTATCCATCGCTCTACCATACTGCTGCACAAGCAGCTCTACCCTCACTTATTGTATCCTCACCCATCCTTTGTAGACTGTGAGCCCTCACAGGCAGGGTTCTCTGTCCTCCAGTAGCAGTCGGTGATTTGTATTGTTTAAGATTATTGGACTTGTTTTTGTTATGTATACCCCTTTTCACATAAATGGCGCTATAACAATAAATAATAATAATAATAATAACACCACTGTGCGGCTGCCAAAGAAAAGGAGTCAAGTAAACCGTCACTGAAGTTTTAAAAAATCTGTGCAATTAATAATATTTCTACTCTGGGAAATTGATGACATTTTAGCAGTGTGTGTCAATAATTTTGGGAAATGTTTGTACTCCAAGTTAGGTCTTCTTCATGTGTGTTGCCTGTAGCAGTAGGCCATCCTTACATTTTTATAACATTTGTGGTATACCAAACTGATATTTGTGCCACCTGAGTGTGGCTGATCAAAAATCATGTTTAAGCTGTTGCATGAGGTATCAGGGCTCCCAGCACTGCAGGCTTACACCAGTCCCTCACTCACCTCATCTTAATTGAAACTTCAATTCAAAGCTGTAAATGCTAACCCAGACCCTGATACCTCATGCATGGCCCATGGCTGACTGCTGCTGGGCCATTTTCAAATTTCTACTGTGTCATTTGATGCCACTTTTTATGGTGTCTGTCCCTAATTTTAGCTGTTTGGGAAGCTTTTTGTCACTCCTTAACGTGTTGTGTATATGTTTGGTTTGGCCTCCCATTGAATCTAATGGGGGTTGGATTTGCTCATCTCTAGTAATAAGCACCTTGAACCCACAAGTGATTCATAGAATTTTATAATGCTGACCCATGAAAATGGAATAAATACATCTTTCCCATAAAAATGTTGCTCTAGCTCCAAATGTTTCATTTTCTCAAGTGAGAAAATGAGACTATATACAGTGCCTTGCAAAAGTATTTGGCCCCCTGGAATTTTTCAACCTTTTCCCACATATCATGCTTCAAACATAAAGATACCAACTGTAAATTTTTGGTGAAGAATCAACAACAAATGGAGCGTAATTGTGAAGTTGAACGAAATTTATTGGTTATTTTAAATTTTTGTGGAAATTCAAAAACTGAAAAGTAGGATGTGCAATATTAATTGGCCCCTTTACTTTCAGTGCAGCAAACTCACTCCAGAAGTTCATTGTGGATCTCTGAATGATCTAATGTTGTCTTAAATGCCTAATCATGATAAATATAATCCACCTGTGTGTAATAAAGTCTCCTATAAATGCACCTGCTCTGTGATAGTCTCAGGGTTCTGTTTGAAGCACAGAGAGCATCATGAAGACCAAGGAACACAACAGGCATGGCTGTGATACTGTTGTGGAGAAGTTTAAAGCCGGATTTGGATACAAAATGATTTCCAAAACTTTAAACATCCCAAGGAGCACTGTGCAAGCGATCATATTGAAATGGAAGGAGTATCATACTACTGCAAATCTACCAAGACCCAGCCGTCCCTCTAAACTTTCATCTCAAACAAGGAAAAGACAGATAAGAGATGCAGCCAAGAGGCCAATGATCACTCTGGATGAACTGCAGAGATCTACAGCTGAGGTGGGACAGTCTGTCCACAGGACAACAATCAGTCGTACACTGCACAAATCTGGCCTTTATGGAAGAGTGGCAAGAAGAAAGCCATTTCTCAAAGATATCCATAAAAAGTGTTGTTTAAAGTTTGCAACAAGCCACCTGGGAGACACACCAAACATGTGAAAGAAGGTGCTCTGATCAGATGAAACCAAAATCGAACTTTTTGTCAACAATGCCAAATGATATGTTTGGCGTAAAGGCAACACAGCTCATCACCCTGAACACACCATCCCCACTGTCAAACATGATGGTGGTGGCAGCATCATGGTTTGGGCCTGCTTTTCTTCAGCAGAGACAGGGAAGATGGTTAAGATGGTTAAAATTGATGGAAAAATGGTTGGAGCCAAATACTGGACCATTCTTGAAGAAAACCTGTTGGAGTCTGCAAAAGACCTGAGACTGGGACGGAGATTTGTCTTCCAACAAGACAATGATCCCAAACATAAAGCAAAATCTACAATGGAATGGTTCACAAATAAACGTATCCAGGTTTTAGAATGGCCAAGTCAAAGTCCAGACCTCAATCCAATCAAGAATCTGTGGAAAGAGCTGAAAACTGCTGTTCACAAACGATTTCCATTAGTGATGAGTGAGTATACTCATTGCTCGAGATTTCCCGAGCATGCTCGGGGGGTCTCCGAGTATTTGTAAGTGCTCGGAGATTTAGTTTTTGTTGACACAGCTGCATAATTTACAGCTGCTAGCCAGCATAAGTACATGTGGAGGTTGCCTGGTTGCTAGGGAATCCCCACACGTAATCAAGCTGGCTAACAGATGTAAATCATTCAGCTGCGGCGATGAAAACTAAATCTCCCAGCATTAAAAAATACTCGGAGAACACCCAAGCATGCATCAAACCTCACTGAGCTCGAGCTGTTTGCCAAGGAAGAATGGCAAGAATTTCAGTCTCTCGATGTACAAAACTGATAGAAACATACCGCAAGCGACTTGCAACTGTAATCGCAGAAAAAGGTGGCGCAACAAAGTATTCAGTTAAAGGGGCCGAATAATATTGCACGCCCCACTTTTCAATTTTTGAATTTCCACAAAAAATTTAATTAACCAATAAATTTCGTTCAACTTCACAATTGTGTTCCACTTGTTGTTGATTCTTCACCAAAAATTTACATTTGGCATCTTTATGTTTGAAGCATGATATGTGGGAAAAAGTTGAAAAGTTCAAGGGGGCCGAGTACTTTCGCAAGGCACTGTATTTTGTTGTCCAATTTCTCCTGAGTATGCAGATACAACAAATGTGGGGGACGACTACTGTTTGGGCACATAGCAGGGCTGAGAAGGGATGGAGTACCATTTGACTTTAGGAGTTCAAAACTGTTTGGAATAGATTGAGGATGCCATGTCCTGTTGCAAAGCCCCTGATGTACCTAAACAGTAGAAATCCCCCACAAATGATCCCATTTTAGAAACTGCACCCCTCAAAAAATGTATCTAGAGGTGTGGTGAGCATCCTGAACCTACAGGTGCTTCATGGAATTTTAAAACATTGGACTGTGAAAATTAAAAAATGTTTTTTTCCAAATTTTTCATTTTCACAAAGGTAACAGGAGAAAATGGACCACATAATTTGTTTTGCAATTTCTCCTGAGTACAGGGCTATCCCATATGTGCTAAGAAACTCTTCTTAGGGCAAAGGGCAGGGCTTTAAAGGGAAGGACCGCTATTTGATTTTGAGTGCAAAATTGTCTGAAATAGATTGTGGACATCATGTTGCATTTGTAGAGAATAGCAGAAACCCCCATAAGTGACCCCATTTTGGAAACTACACCACTCAAAGAATTCCTTGCTATACAGTACTGTTTGACCACCTCTGCGAGACTAAGGATGGAAGGAGCGCTATTTCACCCTTAGAGAACAAATTTTCGTAGAACAGTTTGCAGGCTCTGTATACAGAGACACTGACCCAGTTTTGGAAATTACAACCCTTTGGGAATTTATCTACATTTGTGGTGACTATTTTGATTCCATGGGTGCTTTCCAGAAACAAGCAGCAACGGATGTTGCTAAGTGAAAATGCAAGTATGCCATTGTAGTGCATAGTACATTGTAGTGCCCGTGAATTGTGCCCAGCTTGTGGGGCTCAAAAGCAGGGGACATTTGGATTTGGAAGCTTTGATTTTGCAGGATTTCTTTTGGTGGGAGCCACTTCACTTTTCCAGAGCCTTTGTACTACCAAAAATGTGGACATCCCCTATATTTCTGTTAACAGATTACAAATCTGAGTGAGGACTTATTTTTTGTGGGTTGAGTAGAAGCATTTATTGGTAGCACTTTAGGGTACAGAACATTTTGGATCAGTTTTCATTTATGCGGCGCTGTACGCTGAGCACTTACATCGTGGTTCCCATCAAATCTACAAAATATGTGATTCAGATGAATCCCCTGAGGGATCTATTCACTAATAAGGCAGTAGAGCTACTCTTAATTCTGTGTGGCTTCTGTTAGTCGGTATTCCTCTTTTAAGAGGTGCACAAAACTGTTGCCGACCGCACTTTCATGCATGCCTAAAAAGATTGGCAAGGCCGGATCATAGGCCAAACAGCGTCCACAGTGCCTCCATCTGCCTCATCATAGGGAATCTGTCATGTCGGACGCTGTTCAGACCAGGTCGTCCAACAGACAGCGGTAATTCCGCTTTTGACCACTATTTGCTCATTGGCTTCTGCTAGATTTTATCTAGCTGTTCCGGGGTTAATTTACCTAATCCTCGGATTGGAAGCTGGGCCATTCCCATTGCCTTTAAATAGTTCTCCTGATCATTGGGCATCGCCGATTATAGCTTCTGTCTTGTGCGTTGTTATCTCGGTCTGGAGTGGAGAGCTGGTTGTTAGAGATTCGTTGCTGGTGGTGTATTTTCCTCTGTCTTATTTACTCCTTCCTATATTTGTATTTATTTTGCCCTGCACATTTATAGTGTATTCCTGAGTGACTGCGGCGTGGTGTATATTTTCCTTTATCCTTGTCTGTGCTAACTGTGGGTATTGGAATATTACCTCTTCACTGGGTGGAGGGCGGAGGTATCAGCCTAGGGTTAAAACAGGAGACAGGGTGAGGTTCGAGGCCTGGACATGCACACCATCAGTGTAAACTCCAGGTAGAGGGTCAGTCAGGATTTCCCTAGTCTGAGGGAAACTGCAGGGGCCCGGGTTATTAGCTCTCGCTCACCTAGTCTCCCCGTGCCCCGTGACATTATAATCGGCCCAACAACAACAAAAAAAAAGGGTTTCTTTTTTTTTGTGTTTTGTCATGGATCCCATGACTTCCAAAACCCGCCAGTTGAGGGCGCTGTCCCTACAGGTCACTGAGTTGAGGGGGGCAGTGCAGCAACAGGGACTAGCAGTATCTAATGTGCAGGCTGGAGCGACAGGAAGAGTTGCTGAGCATAAATTTCCTTTGCCTGAAAGATTTACTGGGGAACGCAGTAAATTTGTTTCTTTTTGTGAAGCTTGCAAACTATATTTCCGCATGCGCCTGATCTCCTCGGGTAATGAGGCTCAGCGTGTGGGCCTGGTGTTGTCATTGTTAAGTGGGGATCCCCAAGCATGGGCGTTTTCTTTGCCATCTGATTCTGTTGCATTTGACTCTGTGGAGAGTTTTTTTTCCTCTCTTGGGAATATCTACGATGAACCTGACAGAATGGCTCTAGCAGAATCTAAGATACGCACTATTCGCCAGGGGGAGCGAGTGGCAGAGGATTACTGTTCTGAATTTCGTCGCTGGGCGATCGATACACAATGGAATGATCCAGCATTGCGGAGTCAGTTTATACATGGGATTTCTGGAAGGGTTAAAAAAGCCCTTCTGATGTACGAGACTCCAGCTTCTCTAGATTCCGCCATGAGTCTGGTTGTTCGCATAGATTGCCATTTGCGTCAGGGGGAGCATGAGACACCGCCTATGAGAGAGGGTTTAGGTTCACGTGAGGTTGCTGCAGGTGAGCCCACGGAGCCTATGCAAATCGCAGGGGTGTCACATGTCAAGCGTCAAGCCCCTGAGCTCAGGAAGCAGGGAGCCTGTTTTTACTGTGGTAAAACTGGTCATTTTATTAACATCTGTCCTCTGCTGTCTAAGAAAAACGCAACGGCGGAAAACTTCTAAGCTCAGAGGGTGTGGAGGAGACCAATCTGAGCTTATGTATATCCTCCATGGTGGTTTCTCAATGCATGCTCCCTGCTAAGGTTTTTATTGCTGGCAGTGAGCTGCCAATTACTGTTTTTGTGGATAGTGGTTCAGCCACAAATCTCATTGATGAGGAGTTTGCACGCACAGCAGGTTTTAGGATTGAAAAACTGTCTCATCCTATCCACGTGGTCACCATCAATGCTGCTCCTCTCTCTCAGGGGGAGATTACTGAATTTGTGGCAGAGGTGAAACTCCACATAGGAGTTCTACATTCCGAGCGGGTTACATGTAAGGTGCACAGGAATCTTCCTGCTCAGGTGGTTTTGGGTTTTCCTTGGTTGTCTATGCACAACCCGGTAATTGACTGGAAAACTCAGGGCATAATTCGGTGGAGCGAGTTCTGCCAGGAGAATTGCCTGGCCACTTGTGTGGCTGTGGTGACTTCAAGCGTTCCGGAGTCACTTCTGGATTTTGTGGATGTGTTCTCTGAGAAGGGTTGTTCAGAGTTGCGGCCACATCGTCCTTATGACTGTTCTATCAGGTTTAAACCAGGGGCCAAATTGCCTAAAGCAAGGATGTTTAACATCTCCGGTCCGGAGAGACAAGTGTTAAAAGATTACATTGCTGAAAGCTTGAGCAAAGGGCACATCAGGCCGTCATCCTCGCCGGTGGCAGCAGGGTTCTTCTTCGTGAAGAAGAAAGATGGCAGATTACGCCCGTGTTTGGATTTCAGGGAGTTGAACCAGATTACGGTTCGTGATCCATACCCTATGCCACTGATACCTGACTTGTTCAATCAGGTGGCAGGTGCTAAGTGGTTTACCAAGCTTGACCTCAGGGGGGCATACAACCTCATAAGAGTCCGTCAAGGTGATGAGTGGAAGACGGCTTTTAATACCCCTGAGGGTCATTTTGAAAATTTGGTGATGCCGTTTGGGTTGACTAACGCACCTGCAGTGTTCCAACATTTCATCAATGATGTGTTCTCGCATGTTTTGGGGAGATTTGTTATCGTGTACCTAGATGACATTCTCATATATTCTTGCGACCGTGATGCTCATTTAGATCATGTCAGGCAGGTGTTACAGCTTCTCAGAGAGAATAAGCTGTATGCTAAACTTGAGAAATGTGTATTTTCTGTTCAAGAGTTGCCTTTCTTGGGTTATATTGTGTCTGCTTCTGGGTTTAAAATGGACGCCGCTAAGGTGCAGGCGGTGCTGCATTGGGAACGTCCTGATAACCTGAAAGCACTTCAGCGGTTCCTTGGGTTTTCTAACTACTATAGGAAATTTAGCAAGGATTTTTCCATCATTGCTAAACCGCTAACTGACATGACTAAAAAGGGTACCAATTTCTCCGTTTGGCCTGAGGCTGCTGTGCGCGCATTTGAATTTCTTAAGAACAGTTTTGTTTCAGCCCCCATTCTTGTGCAGCCAGACGCATCTAAACCCTTTGTTGTGGAAGTCGATGCGTCTGAGGTTGGTGTGGGGGCGGTACTATCTCAAGGCTCATCTTTGAGTGGTTTACGTCCGTGCGCCTATTTCTCCAAGAAACTGTCGTCCGCCGAACGTAACTACGATATCGGCAACAGGGAGTTGTTGGCAATTAAGTTGGCTTTTGAGGAATGGCGACACTTCTTGGAGGGGTCGGTACATCAGGTAACTGTTATTACCGATCATAAGAATCTGCTGTATTTGGAGTCAGCCAAGCGTCTGTCCCCCAGGCAGGCTCGCTGGGCATTGTTTTTCACGCAGTTCAATTTTGTGGTCACTTACAGACCGGGGTCTAAAAACACTAAGGCGGATGCTCTGTCCAGGTGTTTTCCAAGGGGAGAACCTCGGGAGGATCCAGTACCCATCCTCCAAAAGGGTGTTATGGTTTCGGCTCTCACTACCGAGGTTGAGGCTGAGATTGCCGAGGCTCAGGAGGAGGTACCATCTGAGCTTCCCATCAACAAATCTTTTGTACCACTTCATCTCCGCCTAAAGGTTTTGGCAGAGCATCATGATGCTGTCCTGGCTGGCCACCCAGGGGTTAGAGGTACCTTGGAGTTGGTGTCACGTCGGTTTTGGTGGCCCAAGATCCGACAGGAGGTGGTCTCATACGTGTCAGCTTGTACCATGTGCGCTAGGGCTAAGACGCCTCGCTCCCGTCCTGTTGGCACACTACTTCCTCTTGAGGTACCTAGTAAACCTTGGACGGAAATCTCCATGGATTTCATCACTGATTTGCCCTCATCAGCTGGGAACACGGTCATCTTGGTGATTGTTGATCGGTTTTCTAAAATGTCGCACTTTGTGTCTTTGCCTTCATTGCCTAACGCTAAGACTCTGGCTCAGGTATTTGTGCAGGAGGTGGTCAGACTTCATGGGGTTCTGTCTGACATCGTGTCTGATAGGGGGTCTCAGTTTGTGGCAAAATTTTGGAGAGCATTTTGCTCACGGCTGGGGATCAAGTTATCTCATTCTTCGGCGTTTCATCCTCAGTCAAATGGTCAGACTGAGCGTATGAACCAAAATTTGGAACAGTACTTACGCTGCTTTGTCTCTGATAACCAGGAGGAGTGGTCTACCTTTCTTCCTTTGGCTGAGTTTGCTATTAATAATCACCGCCAGGAGTCGTCTGGGGAGTCTCCGTTTTTTTGTGTTTACGGGCTACATCCTCAATTTTGTATCTTGAGTCAGAGGGGCTCTTCCGGCGTTCCGGAGGAGGACCAGTTAGGAACACAATTGTCATCAGTCTGGAGGAGAGTTAAACAGCGCCTGTTGAGTGTTGGTGCTAGGTACAAACGTGTGGCTGACAGTAGGCGTGTGCCAGGTCCGGACCTGAGTGTGGATGACTGGGTGTGGTTATCCACAAAAAACATGACTCAAAATACCGTCCCTTAAATTGGGTCCACGGTTTATTGGTCCATTTAGGGTCACCGCCGTCATTAACCCAGTAGCGTACCGATTGGAGCTCCCTATGGTGTATAAGATACACAACGTGTTCCACAGGTCTCTTCTAAAGAAGGTGGTGGGTTCTGTGGACGCGGCGCCTATGCCACCTCCAGTCTTGGTGGATGGTAATTTGGAGTTTGAAGTCTCCAAGGTGGTTGAGTCTCGTGTAGTGCGTCGCACTTCACAGTACTTGGTACACTGGCGTGGTTATGGGCCTGAGGAGAGGTCCTGGGTACCAGCCTCGGACATTCATGCGGATCGGCTGGTCAGGTTTTTTCGTCGCCATCCAGACAAGCCGGGTCCTATAAGCCGTGAGGGCCCTGGGGTCCCTCGTAGAAGGCGGGGTACTGTCATGTCAGACGCTGTTCAGACCAGGTCGTCCAACAGACAGCGGTAATTCCGCTTTTGACCACTATTTGCTAATTGGCATCTGCTAGATTTTATCTAGCTGTTCCGGGGTTAATTTACCTAATCCTCGGATTGGAAGCTGGGCCATTCCCATTGCCTTTAAATAGTTCTCCTGATCATTGGGCGTCGCCGATTATAGCTTCTGTCTTGTGCGTTGTTATCTCGGGCTGGAGTGGAGAGCTGGTTGTTGGAGATTCGTTGCTGGTGGTGTATTTTCCTCTGTCTTATTTACTCCTTCCTATATTTGTATTTATTTTGCCCTGCACATTTATAGTGTATACTTTCCTTTATCCTTGTCTGTGCTAGCTGTGGGTATTGGAATATTACCTCTTCACTGGGTGGAGGGCGAAGGTATCAGCCTAGGGTTAAAACAGGAGACAGGGTGAGGTTCGAGGCCTGGACATGCACACCATCAGTGTAAACTCCAGGTAGAGGGTCAGTCAGGATTTCCCTAGTCTGAGGGAAACTGCAGGGGCCCGGGTTATTAGCTCTCGCTCACCTAGTCTCCCCATGACAGAATCTTCCATCATGGGTTCCGTCTTAATCACGTATTTCAGAGATTTACATGGAAACCCCGGTGTAGAGCGCAGAATAAATGCGAGCCGAGCCTTACTGCGATCTTTGGCAGGCAGAATAAACAAATTAGCAGCAGGTGAATTGCTTTATTTATTTTTTACGCTGTTCGATACATGTGATTAGACGAATAACCCTGTCAGCGCTGAATGACTGTTCAAACCAAGTACAGACAAATGCATTGTCAAACATTTAAGTGCAGCTTCCCACCTACTTGTTTTCACTTTATCTGCCCCCCCCCCCCACACACTATTTTTTTGATTGATAGTGTTGACTTCATGGAGCCAGAGAAGGATGGAGATAGATGGAAAACAAGTATGTGGGAAGCTGCAGCACTTACAAATACGGCAGCGCCAAAAGTGCATGTCCTTGATTTGAACAGTCCAAGCTCTAACTCAGACTGCTTGCTCATCGTGAAAAGTTGCTTTAAGAAATACAACCTTACAACATGTCACTTCTAACACACCTTGGCATTGTCACTACCCTTACTCTTTTTAATCTTTGCAACAAAGTGCATATGAAGCTACATTACATCCTGTGTTAAGCCACTATGTCTGACAACATACAGTAAATGATCTCTGCAGGATTTCTTTTAGGATTCATTCAGACGTCCATATTTCATATATGTTCTTTATTCATGTGTTTCTCAAAAACATGTACCCTTCATGGTCTACCGGGCTGTTTTCTTGTCCAAATCCCATTTTGATCCAGGTCACTTATCAAACTCACCCATTTAAAGTGAACCTGTCAGCAGGACTTTGTTAAGTAAACTACAGACACTGTTGGGTTGGTGCTGTTAAACTAATTAAAATTATATGTGGGGTGAAGAAATCCGTCTTGTGGTTCTTCTGTAATCAGTGTTAGAAGATTTCAGTTGATATATGCCCATGCTCCAGTGCAAGACTGTAAGCAGCGTCTTATCTTCCTACTCTAGGCCAGAAATACCAAGGAAAGGCCTGCCCACAGGCAGCATGTGGGCAGATCTGCCTTGGTTTCTCTGGCTTAGAGCAGGAACATAAGAATTTGCCTACAGTCCTGCCCCGGAGTACGGGTATCTCATTAGCTGCAAACTTCTAACACTGATTACACATGAACCACAAGACGGATTTCTTCATCACTGGTATCATTTTAATCAGTTAAACAGCATCAACCTGACAGTATCTGTAGTTGACTTAAAGTGAACCTGTCAGCAGGATTTTGCTAAGTCAATAAGTCTCAGAAAAACTCAGACAACACACAGATGGCATCCTAGTTGTATCATAGTACTGTCTGCTTTTCACTGAATGTTGACCGAACACTGATGAATATCTGATGCAACTCATTGATGGAAATTTGTCTGATTTTTTTTATCATACAAAAAAATGTACTCTGGGAATGTAGTAGGAAAGAAACTAGCATAATTGGATATATTTTATAAAAGATTGTTAATCTACAATGTAAGTAATGTCCTATATTTTGTCCGAATATTTCTCAACCATTATTTTAAGATATTTTTTTTTTACCTGTCCCTGTATGCCATCTGCTGTATATAAGAATTGAGAACATCTTCACACAAATACTTCCTGCAAGATAAAATCCCTTATAATCCACCAGGTGTTGCTCAAAGATTATATATAGAACTAAAAGTTAATCAGGAATCTCATGACACCAGAAGCAAAGAAAATGAGCAGAGAGAAAAACAAGGGAAGCGTCTCTGCCATCACACACAACACAATTATACTTTTTTATGATTATCTAATAATCTAGAAGCACAGCACCTGATAAGGGACATAATGCTAATAAAAATTCTACCTTTGATGTCCAATCCATTGCTGCAATTGCCAGAAATCATTTGTTATACAAAATTGGATAATGAAGTGCACCCTTGGTATGACTGAGCAGTTTATTGCATATTCCTATTTACTTTATTTCCATCTGAATCTACGCTTCTCTGGGTCAAGTGAAGCTAGAGCTGTCGGTCAAACAAATGGAAGGTGGAAATAAATGGCAGAAACATTGTTAGTTTTTCTCTGAACCTGAAAAATAATGTGATGACATCAGTGGAAATAAGAGAGGAATAGAAAACTGTCAATGATCAGACTACTTTTGAACAAACCACAAAGAAAAACAAAGGCTGACAGCACTCACTGTTCTGGGGCGCCCGTTCCACATCCAGGGAACCGTCCCGGATATTAACAGACCAATCAATGTATAATGAACAGCGCTCCATCCAGGTGTAGAAGTCTTCAAAATACGCTTTATTAAGCCATGGTACAGCAGAAAGTTTCGACCACAACTTGGTCTTTGTCAAGCATTTGCTTGACAAAGACCAAGTTGTGGTCGAAACGTTGCTGCTGTACCATGGCTTAATAAAGCGTATTTTGAAGACTTCTACACCTGGATGGAGCGCTGTTCATTATACATTGATTACTTTTGAACAAATGGCTAAAGTCACCATAAGTGACAAACACTCCTAGAGAGCAGATACAACCAAACACAGATACAGAACAAAGGCATTCAACACGAGAAAACAAAGGTAAACCACCTGTATGTCTCACTTACAAGGCATACAAATTAAAAGTACAGTATATGAACAAACATCTTGATAACACACATCTCAGCTCTCGGAAAGGAAAGCGAATAAATGAATACTGGATAAAGAGGAAATAATTAATTCCATGCATAGCAACTAAGGATGTTTGGCACCTGCAGATAGGAAGTGTTAGCCCAAGAATAAAGCATATCTATGTGACATGCCTAGGCCTACTCATGACATCCTCTTTGCTCCTTAATCCCTTTATGACTTTATGATTTTCTGTTTTGCGCTTTCCTTTTTTCCTCCAGTTCTTCAAAGAGCCAAAACGTTTTTCTTTTTCATTTGAAATAGCCATATGAGGGCTTGATCTTACAGGACGAGCTGTAGGTTTGAATGATACCATTTACTTTACAATATAATGTACTGAAAAATGGGGGGAGAAAATAAAAATGGGACAAAATGGTTTAAACAACTCAGTTCCACAACTGTGTTTTTGGAGGGGAGAGAGTTTGTTTTTTTGTTCATTGAGCTGTAAAAATTACGTGGAAATTTGATCCATCAGTTCAGTATGACTATGGTGATACCTAACTATATTTGTGCAGTTACAAAAAATTCATTAAAAAAATAACTTTGTTTTTCAATGATGGCCCTATGTGAGAGTTGTTTTTTTAAGCAGCGAGCCAACATTTTTATTGATTGCATTTTGGAGTACATAAAATATTTTGACATTTTTCTAGCATGTTTTGGGGGAAGTGCAGTCACCAACCTGCAGGGACAGGGGGAGTGGTACTTCAGCCCAGGGGGGGTGGCTTTGCCCCCACACTTGGCTGCGATCGCTCTGATTGGCTGTTGAAAGTGCAGCAGCCAATCATAGCAATTTATAATATTTCACCAATGAAACTTGGTGAAATATTACGATCCAGCCATGGCCGATGATGCAATATCATCGGCCATGGCTGGAGACCCCGATCTGCCACCGCCACCGACTGACAGCGGCGATCTGCAGCCGCCGTCAGTCTTTCCTCCCCTCCGTCCTGTCTGGCACCCCCCCGCTGTTTGATCCCACCACCCCGTACCTCTGGGGTCCCTCCCGCTGTCCATCCGTCTGCTAGGATGGGCACCGCCATCTTCCAAAATGGCAGGCGCATGCGCAGTGCGCCCACCGAATCTGCCGGCCGGCAGATTCGTTCATTCATTTTGATCACTGTGATAGATCCTATCACAGAGATCAAAATAAAAAAATTAGTAAACCCCCTTTTATCACCCCCATACGTAGGGAAAATAATAAAATAAAGAAAATATATTTACTTTTATTTTTCCACTAGGGTTAGGGTTGCAATTAGGGTCCGGGTTGCAATTAGGGTTAGGGTTGCAATTAGGGTTAAGGGTTGCAATTAGGGTTAGAATTAGAGTTAGGGTTGCAATTAGAGTTAGGGTTGAAATTAGGGTTAGGGTTGCAATTAGGGTTAGAATTAGGGTTAGGGTTGCAAATGAGGTTAGGGTTGCAATTAGGGTTAGGGTTGCAATTAGGGTTAGGGTTGCAATTAGGATTAGGGTAGCAATTAGAGTTAGAATTAAGGTTAGGGTTGCAACTAGGGTTGGGGTTATAATTATGGTTAGGGTTAGAATTAGGCTATGTGCACAAGGTGTGTATTGGCCGCTGCGGATTCGTAGCAGTTTTCCATCACTTTTACAGTACCATGTAAACCTATAGAAAACCAAATCCGCTGTGCCCATGGTGCATAAAATACCGCGCGGACACGCTGCGTTGTATTTTCCGCAGCATGTCAATTCTTTGTGCGGATTCCACAGCGTTTTACACCTGTTCCTCAATAGGAATCCGCAGGTGAAATCCGCAGTGCGTTTTACCTGCGGATTTTTAGGGTTAGGGTTGGAATTAGGGTTAGATTTGGAAAAAGGGTTAAGATTAGAGTTAGGGGTGTGTTTGGGTTAGGCTTGTGGTTAGGGTTATGGTTAGGGTTGGGATTAGGATTAGGGGTATGTTGTGGTTAGGGTTGGGATTAGGGTTAGGGGTGTGTTGGGGTTAGGGTTGTGGTTAGGGGTGTGTTGGGGTTAGGGTGGTGATTAGGGTTATGGATAGAGTTGGGATTAGGGTTAGGGGTGTGTTGGGGTTAGGGTTGGAGTTAGAATTGAGGGGTTTCCACTGTTTAGGCACATCAGGGGTCTCCAAACGTGACATGGCGCCACCATTGATTACAGCTAATCTTGCGTTCAAAAAGTCAAATGGTGCTCCCTCCCTTCCGAGCCCCAACGTGCGCCCAAACAGTGGTTTACCCCCACATATGGGGTATCAGCGTACTCAGGAAAATTGCACAACAACTTTGGGTGTCTAATTTCTCCTGTTACCCTTGGGAAAATAAAGAAATGGGGGCTAAAAAATTATTTTTGTGGGAAAAAAATGAGTTTTTATTTTCACGGCTCTGCGTTATAAAATTCTGTGAAGCACTTGGGGATTCAAAGTGCTCACCACATATCTAGATAAGTTCCTTGGGGGGTCTAGTTTCCAAAATGGGGTCACTTGTAGGGGGTTTCTACTGTTTAGGCACATCAGGGCCTCTGCAAATGCAACGTGACACCCGTAGACCATTCCATCAAAGTCTACATTTCAAAACGTCACTACTTCCCTTCCGAGCCCCGACGTGTGCCCAAACAGTGGTTTACCCCCACATATTGGGCATCAGCGTACTCAGGACAAACTGGACAACAACTTTTGGTGTCCAATTTCTCCTGTTACCCTTGTGAAAATAAAAAATTGCAGGCTAAAAAATAATTTTTGAGGAAAGTGAAAATTATTTTTTATTTTCACGGCTCTACGTTATAAACTTCTGTGAAGCACTTTGGGGTTCAAAGTGCTCACCGCACATCTAGATTAGTTCCCTGGGAGGCCTAGTTTTCAAAATGGGTACAATTGTAGGAGAGCGCTAATATTTAGGCACACAGGGGCTCTCCAAATACGACATGGTGTGCGCTAACGATTGGAGCTAATTTTTCATTCAAAAAGTCAAATGGTGCTCCTTCCCTTCCAAGCCCTGCCATTTGCACAAACAGTGGTTTACCCCCACATGTAAGGTATCGGTGTACTCAGGAGAAATTGCCCAACAAATTTTGGGATCGATTTTATCCTGTTGCCCATGTGAAAATGAAAAAATTGAGGCTAAAAAAATTTTTGGTGAAAAAAAAAGTACTTTTTCATTTTTACGGATCAATTCGTGAAGCACCTGGGGGTTCAAAGTGCTCACTATGCATCTATATAAGTTCCTTGGGGGGTCTAGTTTCCAAAATTGGGTCACTTGTGGGGGGAGCTCCAATGTTTAGGCACACGGGGCTCTCCAAATGTGACATGGTGTCCGCTAACGATTGGAGCTAATTTTTCATTCAAGTCAAATGGCGCTCCTTCCCTTACGAGCCTTGCCATGTCCCCAAACAGTCGTTTACCCACATATTTGAGGTATTGGTGTACTCAGGAGAAATTGCCCAACAAATTTTAGGATCCATTTTATCCTGTTGCCCATGTGAAAATGAAAAAAATGAGGCTAAAAGAATTTTTTTGAGAAAAAAAAGTACTTTTTCATTTTTACGGATCAATTTGTGAAGCACCTGGGGGTTCAAAGTGCTCACTATGCATCTAGATAAGCTCCTTGGGGGGTCTAGTTTCCAAAATGGGGCCACTTATGAGGGAGCTCCAATGTTTAGGCACACAGGGCCTCTCCAAACGCGACATGGTTTCCGCTAAAGATTGAAGCCAATTTTCCATTCAAAAAGTCAAATGGCGCTCCTTCCCTTCCGAGCCCCGACGTGTGCCCAAACAGTGGTTCTCCCCACATGTAGAGTATCTGCGCACTCAGGACAAATTGTACAACAACTTTCAGGGTCCAGTTTCTAATTTTACCCATGGAAAAATAAAACAATTGTTGCTAAAAGATCATTTTTGTGACTAAAAAGTTAAATGTTCATTTTTTCCTTCCATGTTGTTTCTGCTGCTGTGAAACACCTGAAGGGTTAATAAACTTCTTGAATGTGGTTTTGAGCACCTTGAGGGGTGCAGTTTTTAGAATGGTGTCACTTTTGGGTATTTTCAGCCATATAGACCCTTCAAACTGACTTCAAATGTGAGGTGATCCCTAAAAAAATGGTTTTGTGAATTTTGTTGTAAAAATGGGAAATCGCTGGTCAAATTTTAACCCTTATAACTTCCCAGCAAAAAAAAAAATTGTTTCCAAAATTGTGCTGATGTAAAGTAGAGATGTGATAATGTTATTTATTAACTATTTTGTGTCACATAACTCTCTGGTTTAACAGAATAAAAATTCAAAATTTGAAAATTGCGAAATTTTTACCAAATTTCCATTTCTTTCACAAATAAACGCAAAAATTATCGACCTAAATTTACCACTAACATGAAGCCCAATATGTCACGAAAAAACAGTCTCAGAATCGCTAGGATCCGTTGAAGCATTCCTGAGTTATTACCTCATAAAGGGACACTGGTCAGAATTGCAATAAATGGCCATGTCATTAAGGTCAAAATAGGCTGGGTCATGAAGGGGTAAAAGGAATACCTACAGACTAGTTTAGCTGCAAGTCATATAAGACCCCCTAAATCCCTTGTGGCTGTAGGATTCTTTTTTGTCAAAAAGAAGGATGGGGGCCTTAGGCCGTGTCTCGATTTTTGGGAGATTAATAAGATCACTGTGCACAATCCTTACCCGTTGCCGCTGATTCCGGATTTGTTTAACCAACTACCTAGAGCGAAGTGGTTCTCTAAGATTGGCCTTTGTGGGGCATATAATTTGCTGCAGGTGAAGAAGGGCGAAATTGGAGAAGTGCGAGTTTGCGGTACAGAAAATGAGTTTTTTGGGGTACCTTGTCTCCAGTGATGGGTTTGAGATGGACCCGGTGAAGGTTCAGGCGGTATTGGAGTGGCCTAGGCCTGAATGTTTGAAGTCGGTTCAGAGATTTTTAGGGTTTGCTAATTATTACAGAAAATTTATAAAAAAAAATTCTGTGATCACTAAACCTATAACTGATCTTACCAAGAAGGGTTCTAATACTGTTCAATGGTCATCTGAGGCTGTTAAGGCTTTTGAGCATCTCAAGGAGAGGTTTAGCTCTGCTCCTGTTTTGATCCAGACAGATGAGACCAAGCCATTTCTGGTAGAGGTTGATGCCTCTTCACAGTGTGGGTGGGGGCAGTTCTGTCCCAGGAGGGAGAGGATGGGGTGCATCCCTGTGCTTTCTTTTCTAAAACCTTTTCGGAGACTGAGCTCAACTATGATGTTGGGAACAGAGAGTTGCTGGCCATTAAACTCGCGTTTGAGCATTGGCTACATTTTCTGGAGGGGGCTAAACATCCGATACAGGTTTTACTAATCATGACAATCTGATATATCTGGATGCTGCTAAACGTTTGAATGCCCGTCAAGCTAGGTGGGCACTGTTTTTGCCCGGTTTCATTTCTCCGTAACATATATCCCTGGGACAAAGAATGTTAAAGTGGATGCTTTGTCTCGTAGTTTCTCTCCAGCAGTTAATACTGAGAAGGAGGAATGTATTTTGCAGAGAGGTGTGGTGGTGGCAGCATTGGGTTCTGAGTTGGAGAGTAGCATCCTAGAGGCCCAGAATGCTGCATCTACTAACACTCCGTATGGTAAATTATTTGTGCCTAGAGCCTTGCGGAGAGCTTTGTTTACTGAATGTCATGAGTCTCGGTTGGCGGGTCATCCAGGGATTTCAGAAACTAGAAAGTGGATCGGTCGAAGTTTCCAGTGGCCAGGGTGGCAAAGAGAAATTATCAAGTGGGTGCGTCAGTGCGCGCTAGGTCGAAGGCCTCACATGCCCCGGCTGCAGGGTTGCTGTGCCCTTTGGAGGTTCCTAGTTCGCCATGGTCACATCTTGCTATGGATTTTATCACTGATCTGCTGGTCTCTGAGGGTTTTTCTGTCATCTGGGTTGTTGTGGACCGGTTTAGTAAGATGTGTCATCTGATCCCATTCAATAAATTACCCTGCGCCAAGACTCTAGCTAAGGCATTTGTGAAAGGGATTGTCAGGCTCCATGGGGTTCCCACGGACATTATTTCAGATAGAGGATCACCGTTTGTGGCTCGCTTTTGGTGTGCTTTTTGTGACAGATTAAAGGTTCATTTGTCATTTTCATTTTCGTCAGGTTATCATCCGGAGTCCAATGGACCGAAAGAAAGAACCAGGACGTCGAGCAGTTTTTGAGATGTTTTGTAGCAGACAATCAGGAGATGTTGTCGGAATATCTACCACTAGCTGAGTTTGCTCTTAATAATCATACGTCTTCCACGGCTGGGTGTTCTCCTTTTTTTTGCTGTACAGGGAGGCATCCATCTTTCCGGTCCATTTTCAAAGATTGAAAACTCCTCCTCCTGAGGAGGAGGAGAGTTTTTCTGGAAATTTGGACAGGGTTTGGACTATTGTACACCATAATCTGAAGGAGGCAAATAGGAGGTCAAATCAATATGTTGACAAGAGACGAAGGGAGGTGTTATTTGCAGTTGGGGACATGGTCTGGTTGTTCTCTAGGAATCTGCGTTTGAAGATCCCTTCTAAAAAAAACTGGGGCCTCAGTTTGTAGGACCCTTCAAAGTGGTTCAGGTTGTCAACTCGGCAGCGGTGAGATTAGACATCCCCTCGACCTGGAGAATTAATTCAGTTTTTCATGTATCTTTACTGAAGAAAGTTGACACACCAGATAAGGAGGCGATGCCGACTGTTCCCGCAGTTGATGAGGACGGCGAGTTTGAGATTGCATGCATTTTAGATTCCAGGTGGCACAGAGGAAGGTTGCAGTATCTCGTGTCCTTGAAGGGTTTCGGTCACGAGGATAATTCCTCGGTGAAAGCTGAGGACGTCTCGGCCTCAAGGCTGATTAAGGCTTTTCACAGATTTCTGAATAAGGCTCGGCCAAGAGGATCCAGAGGATCCTCATAGAAGGGGAGGTACTGTTAGAATCTGTTTGTTTTTGACCATCCGCCATCTTGTTGTGGTTTTCTGGCCGCTGGTCCTTTTCCCCTGGTGCTGGGTTGTCTTAGGTCAGGTGACCTAAGGTGTAATAAAGGTGTATCACCCTTTATTACCCCGTACCTGCCTCCCAGATCTTGCTGGACAACAGTGTTAATCCGCTAGAGTTCTGGCTAGGTGTTTTGATAGCTTTCTGTGTTTGATATTGTGCAGTTCTGAGATCTCTGGTTCTGCTATCTTTAGTTTCTGTTTTTCAGTTGGTTTCGGCAGCCGTCTCTGTGTTTTCTATTAGAAGGTGACCTGTTTTTATACCCAGTCCTTAGATATTTCAGGGACCTCCTTCCCCCTATCTATAGGTCTTCGCTGAGATTAACCTAGGATTGTCGGTGCTTGCATGGACGTCTGTGATCTCACTATTATGATGCATAAGAGCCAACTCCACTGCCGTGTTTGTAACACCAGAATTGATAGACCTTATGATGAGACAACTTGTTGAGTCCGGTATTTTACCTGGATGTCCATCATTTGGCTTCTGAATGGATGAATGGACATCATTTTGAATTCTTCCAACTATCATGGCACTCACATGATGCAGTTTTGGAATTTTCTTGACCAAGAGACTGCTATTGATGAGCTGGATGATGATGTTTCTCTTTTCTTGGGAAATCTTCTTCATGGCTGCTCCTCGATTCGAACCAGTGAACTTTTGCTTGGGAATCATCTTGAACACATGAGCTATTAGGGAATGTGAGAACAGATTGAATTTTGTAGTATATAGGAAGAAAAATTTTTTCCCATCACTAGGAGCAAAACAGTAACAACGCAGTGACATAACAATGCTGTGCATAACTAATCATATGCTAAATAGATGCAAATCAAATTAATGTATGAGACAGCAAAGATGATTATCTATAAAATTATGGTGGTCTCACATTGGAAGCAGTAGTGAATGGTGAGATATGGAGCCGGAAAATCAAAAGTTCAAAACATTGTTACCCTTTTGCTCGTCAGTGTATTGCGTGGAGGGCTGTGTGGGGTCCATCATGCTGTATGGGGGTTGTGTTGGGTCATTATACTGTTTGAAGGGCTATGGGGGCTATTATACTGTTTGGAGCACTGGGGGGGTTATTATACTATGTGGTGGCCATTATACAGTGAGGAGGGTTGTGTGGGTCCCATTAAACTGTATGGAGGCTTGTGTGAGGGCCATCGTAGTGTGTGGAGGCTTGTAGGGAATATTATATTTTATGGAGGGCTATCAAACTGAATGGATAGTCATCAAACTGTATGGAGGGCCATCATACTGTGTATAGGCCTATGTGGGCGCCATCATATTGTGTGGGGGTCATCATACTGTATGTGGGGCAGTGAGGCCATCATACTATGTTGATGTCACTGTGGGGGCATCAAACTTTGCGGGAGAGGTTACTGTAGTGTCATAATACTGTGCATGTGGAGAAATTCTCCGTGGGGGTATCATACAATGTTTGGGGGACACTTTTGTGAAAAGAGTATCTTAGTACATGGGAATACTGAGGGGCTTCAATAGGAGCAAAATTACTTTGTAAGGGCTGCAAAGTTGTGAGATGTGCTCTTCTATATCTCCTCTGAATATTCATATTTTTTTTGCTGGGGAGCCCAATTAGGACTTCTGCTATGGGGCTCTATGATTTCTAGGTACGCCCCTGCTTAGGAAATTCAAACAAATATCCAAAACAAAGTCATTGAAATACACCAGTCTGGAAAGGGTTACAAGGCTAAGACTCTGATACTCCAGCAAACCACACTGAGAGCCATTATCCACAACTGCAGAAAAGATAGAACAGTTGTGAACTTTCCTTAAAGCATCCACCATACCAAAGTTTCACCAAAAGCATAATAATGCATTTAAACGGTCACAAAAGAGCCAAGATGTACATCTAAAGAATTGCAGACCTCCCTTGCCTAAGTAAAGTTCAATGTACACTATTCCACAAAAAGAACACAAAGGCTTGTCTCACATTTGCAAATAAAAACACACAAAAAAATCTAGATGACCTCATTACATTTGCCATATGGTTCAATGGACTAAAAAGAACTTGACTAAAAAGACATGGATCCCATTACATCTGTTAAAGCGAACCTGTCAGCAGTTTTGACCAATATAAGATATGGCCACTGCCTTTCAGGGCTTATATACAGCACTCTATAATGCTGTAGATAAGCCTCCGGTCCGACCTGCAAGATAAGAAAAGTAAGTTTTATTAAACTCACCCGGGGGGCAGTCTGGTCCGGTCCGATGGGTGTCGCAGGTCTGGGTCCGACTCCTCCCATCTTCTTGCGATGCCGCTCTCCTGTTGTTTCATCGCTCCCCGGCATCGCACTCCTGTGCAGACATACTTATCTACCCTGTTGAGGGCAGAGTAAAGTACTGCAGTGCGCAGGCGCCGGGCCTCTCTGACCTTTCCTGGACCGCACCGGACCGCTTCCGAGGTGAGTATAATAAAACTTATTTTTCTTACCTCGCAGGTTGGACTAGGGGCTTATCTACAGCATTATAGAATGCTGTAAGGCAACAAAACCTGAGCAATGGATAAACAGGGGACCCAGACAAGAAGATAGGTAGTATTTAAAAATTAAATTTTATTATAATATAATATAGTAAGCAATAATTTTTTTCTTCTCTCACTGGCACGATAAAGGATATATACACATATATATATATATATATATATATATATATATATATATATATATATATATATATAAGTTATTTATATTTGTGCCGTTTTGAGTGTTTTCTTTAGCATTATAGAATGCTGTAGATAAGCCATGAAAGGCAGTGGCCATATCTTATATCAGCCAAAACTGCTGACAGGTTCCCTTTAAGTGTACACTAGCTTAAAATACAATGCAGTATTAAAGAATTGCTGTTACACACCTGTTCCGGGTACAGGCTCTGTTCCTGTCTCCGCCATCCGCTGCCCTCTGTTCTGCTCGACGTTGGCCTTTGCAGGTTACCAGGCGTGTATTGTCAGCTCCTAGGCCTTTTATGGCCCATTAGAACACATGCCTGCTTCTTCAGATTGTTATCCTAGACTTTAGTTTGTTACTCTCCTCCTCCTGTACAAACCGTGCTAACCTTATTCCGTTCCTTCTATGTTGCTGACTTTTCTGCAATCATCCTGCTGCTCCCAAGACTCCTGAGGTTGCCTCATCCTCGCTGCCCACATCTCATCCTGTCAGCTGCATCAATGCTCAAGGCTTGTGTACCCACAAGCCTTGTGCATATAATCATACAATAACAATACTGACATGTACAACATTATAAATAATAATGGACATGCTGTTGGCACAAAGATATGTTTGGTTAACTTCATTTAGGTTATTTCAAGCTTACTTATATGTTTGACTAAGTATATCTTTCTGCCAACAATAAGTCCATTATTATTTAGAATGTTGTACTTGTCAGTATTGTTATTGTGTGATTATATTTACCATTATATTAGGCAGTTGACCAGTCTACTTGTATTTGAACTCATATTGTAGGTCTATTTAAATTCAGTTTGTCTGACTGTTTCTCAGGAGGGAATACAAGGCCGATCTATACTAGGCTTTTGTGATGTTTGATGGTATCTTTAATCATTATAATTAGTGATGAGCGAATATGCTCGTTACTCAACATTTCCCGAGCATGCTCGGGGGTCCTCCTAGTATTTTTTAGTGCTCGTAAATTTAGTTTTATTGCCGCAGCTGAATGATTTACATCTGTTAGCCAGCATAAGTACATGTGGGGGTTGCCTGGTTGCTAGAGAATCCCCACATGTACTTATGCTGACTAATAGATGGAAATCATTCTGCTTCGGCAATAAAAACTAAATTTCTGAGCACTAAAAAATACTCGGAGGACACCCGAGCGTGCTCGGGAAATCTCGAGTAACGAGTATATTCGCTCATCACTAATTATAATGTATATACATGCAATTTATATCATGTTATTTTGTTATAGCCATTTGTGCTTTTTAAATGTTTTTATATTTTCCAATTGGCTTGTTTGCTAATAAATATTTATCCGGTTTTTGGTGAATCCCTAGTTTCACATACTTCTTTTCTTCTTCAACATTCTCCTTCTTCCAGGCACAGAACCACTCAGAAAAGAGAGTTTAACCCATATATCTCTCCCACAGACTGAGGCAATGTCTGCCTATGTAGCGCCCCCACTGTCGCAGGGCCGAGGGGTACCCGGTACCGGGCCTCTGAGTCTCTGTTCTGGGGTTCTCACGGTGGGTAGACCCGGTCCGTGACCCTGCTGAGGGGCGTACAATGATAGGTGTGAGGGAATGGTGATGATGTTGTGGTGGTGCGGTGCAGGTTGCAGTAAATAACGAGGACACCAGGTTGCAGTCTCTATCTCTTTACTGAAGGCTTCAGGGTCCTCAGTCCGGAATACGGTTAACCAGGCTGCGCAAGTGCGGCCGGTCCGATGGCACCTCCAGAGTTCCCTTTGCAGGTGGAAATCTGTGCCTACCTTCTAGCGCTTGTGTGTTGTAGTCCTTCCCTGCTAAGCACCACGGGATAGTCCTCACAACTGTTGTGTCTGTTTCTCGTGTTCCCTCACAACTCGATTCTGATGTTCTTCCACGTCCCCCAGATCTTATGGTTAGGACGCACCCATATGACGGGGAGGCTCGGAGCTCTTCCGGGACTCTAGCGTCGCCCCACTCCTGTTGTTACCCCCCTGTGTCTTCTTAGGTCAATTGGGTGAGACAGCCCGCCTATAACTGACTGTCCTGCCGTAGGTTTGAAGTTTGGCCTAGAGCTCTATACTTCCTCGGCGTTCCGGCCACCGGTTATGCGCCTCAGTAGGATGTTGCCTCGTCTTACAGCACGACTCCTACCGGTATTCTCCTTGTTGCGTTGATCTCGTTTCTCACTCAGCACAATAAACCTCGCTTCTTGTCCTTTCTTGGGGTACCGCCGCTATATCTTGCAGGCGCGGTCCCGTAACGTTCTCTCTGGTTGCTAGGCCTCTGTCAGGATCCCACCCCTGACAGGGACCCCTCTGAATCTTCCCCTACAACACCCTCTGCCACAAGGTGTTGCCTGGTTCCAACCCAGTCAGCTTTCTCATCTAACTTCCTGCCTAACCCCCAGTTTTACCAGATTGTGAGGAGTGGCCTAATACATAGAACCCTTAGCTCCCCCTGGAGGCCAGACTGTGAAGTGTATTGGTGTCTGTGATACCTGGTCAGATGAACTCCTTCAGTGCCATCAGACGTACCATAGCCCCCCTTAGCGGCGGAGCATCAGTACTGCAACGACCAGGACTCTGGGGCGCTGCACTCCCCCCCCCCCCCGGTTAAATCCAGTACTCCTGGACTGAGAAGAAAACAACAATACATGTCAGCAAAAAGACATACAATTTTGAAAATGCAAGTACAAGTAAACTTTTTAACAGAGCTTCCCTTTATGGGAGGTGAGGACACTTGAACGTTACAAACATGGTTAAATACTTTAAATAACATACTATAAATAACTTTTCTTACCCAACCGGGTATTCTTCTAAGTGCAAAATTTTTGAACAATAATTTAACTTTAAGGACGTACTCGCTAAATCCACTAAAGACCCTCTTATAAAACATTATAAGGCTAATCAACTTTTCTGCATTCTCCTTCTTTACATCTGCAGGACCGCCTGTCCTATCCGCTCCAGGCCTACTGCCTCTCCTTTCTGTTACAGGACCGCCCCTTTCTGCCCGGGCCTACTGCCTTTCTACTACTATACACGGTATAGAACTTATCATCCATCTTTCGGTTCAGGATTACTGAGCCATCTCTGTATGGCTCCTAGGAGGACTCACTGACTAACCCCGTACGGGTTCACTTTCTGTCCTCATTCTTCTATCAACATCATTAAACATTTCTCACAATCAACTAGTTAGCTACATATAACTTTTACATATCAGCATTATTAGTACTTTCTTTCAAAACATCATCATTCTTTAAGTGCTTTTGATGAACATCCCCTTTAAGAAGGGACTAAGTCTCTAAGAGGTAGTGCAACTTCTCAAGCTGCAAGTCTGTTCGCAGCAAGGACTCCGATGCTGGTTCCAAGACCAGTGTCTTCGCAAAGAGTCCTTTCCTTGTGTAGAAACCAGTAGAGAGCACCCTTAAGAAGGTGCAAACTATGTACAAAGAGTTTGTAATCATGCATTGTTCATGATTCAGCAGTTCTTGATAACTTGTGCAAACAGGTAGAAAACAAAAAGTAAAAAGCAATAGGGATCCCGGGTAAACAAAGGGATCCCTTTAAGAGTTAACCCTGATTGGGTTATAGCAGCAAACGGGAAACAAACTGTTAACTATATACATTTGCAGAGTGTTAAGATATTTACTTGAACCAATCAGGGGGCAGCACCGGCGGAGGCAACCCCTTTGGATATTGCCCGCCGCCTGGTACTGCGTAAGGGGGAGTACTGTCCCAGCTGGGGGTCTGCGTACCCACTGTCTTCAGTTCTGGAGCAGCAGGGGCACCGCCCACCTGAAGAGGCGCCTCCTTGGCCACGAGGGTGGTTGAGGTGACGATGCTGCAGGTCGTGGTCTTGGCCATAGTGCACGTTGGGGTGACCACGGTGGTCTTGGTGATGACTGTGGGCTGATCATAAGGGAGCACCTTGGCTATGGGGGACAGCTTCTCCGACACCTTAGTCGAGGGTGTCACGGGGCTGCGCCTTTTGTGGACATTCAGGGCGAACCACCCCTTTTCCCCAAAATGCCGGGTGTAAGTGACTTCGTCCTCCGGGTAGAGATCCCGTCCTGGGTGGCCCTCTCTGAGATGCGACTCCACATCCCGCCGGTTGACGAAGACTTCGGCGTATAGGCCCGGCTCTTTGATAAAGCCCCAGCCTCCGCGGAGCTTGAAGGCGACAATAGTGCCCTGCCTGCGCGGGGCCTGGTGAGCGGTGGGGTCCTTGCGGGCCCGGTCCTTGACCGCCAGGTCTTTTTGATGGTGGGTCTCCAGCCCGGCCTGGTACGCCTTTTCCTTCTCCTCCCACTGCTGTTCCAGCTGGGTCTGGTATTCCTCCCAGCTCAGGGCCTGCACCATCTCCCCTTCCCGTGTCTTCACCCCGGGGAACCCCATGAGGTTGGATCCTGGGTTCACCCAGCGGCATACCGTACGCTCCGCATGGGCCTCGCACAGCAGGGTAGTTGGCGGAATCGGGGCTTTCAGGAGGTGTTCCATACCCGTTGCCTCCTCCCATGGTAACAGGCGCTGGAGTCTATGGGTCCCAGGGAGAGGGGGTGCCGCAACGGGGCCTACTAACAAGCCCTCTGCCAGCGGGACGGGGTCGGCGGACTCACCAGCCAATGCAGGCTCCTCCTCTGCAGCGGGTTCCGCTGGCTGTGCCGGCGAGGGCTTCAGCAACAACTCCGGTGGTGGTACAGGATCCGATGCCAGAGGACTTCCTTCCGGCGCTACCTGGTGCGGAGCCTGGGTCTTCACGTTCAGCTGAAGGAGCTGGTGGATCAAGTCTCCCATCTCAGCCTGCAAGAGATCAGCGCTATCCGTGGAGAATTGGCTGCGGTATTCGTCCGGGTAGTTGGGGGAGACTTCTGCTTCAACCCCACATTTGGGTCCCGAGCTGCTGGCCATGGCGTCCTCCACGTGGGTCGCTTCCTGATCCTTTTCCCGCTCTCTCCTTCGTGGGCGGTTTTGTTTTCTCTGTCTCCGCCCACCATTGAGAATCAGGAGGCGGATCTCGGCTGCTGACGGACACGTCCTCACGGTGCAGAAATATTTAGACTGGGCGGCCATTGTCTTTCGCGCTCTTCAGCTTGTTTACGCCCACTTCCACGCCCCTCTTCTTCTCCTGCGCTCTCCTCAGCGCTGTAATGGCGGCAGGTTTTGGCGGCAAATGGCAATCCACAGTCTTTGCAATAAGTCACAGTCCAAGTATAATAAATCACAGTTCCAAGGCACACATGACCTGATTCATCAGGCTTAAGTAGATCCTGTTCGTGACGCCAAGTTGTAGCGCCCCCACTGTCGCAGGGCCGAGGGGTACCCAGTACCGGGCCTCTGAGTCTCTGTTCTGGGGTTGTCACGGTGGCTAGACCCGGTCCGTGACCCTGCTGAGGGGCGTACAATGATAGGTGTGAGGGAATGGTGATGATGTTGTGGTGGTGCGGTGCAGGTTGCAGTAAATAACGAGGACACCAGGTTGCAGTCTCTTTACCTCTTTACTGAAGGCTTCAGGGTCCTCAGTCCGGAATACGGTTAACCAGGCTGCGCAAGTCCGGCCGGTCCGATGGCACCTCCAGAGTTCCCTTTGCAGGTGGAAATCTGTGCCTACCTTCTAGCGCTTGTGTGTTGTAGTCCTTCCCTGCTAAGCACCACAGGATAGTCCTCACAACTGTTGTGTCTGTTTCTCGTGTTCCCTCACAACTCGATTCTGATGTTCTTCCACGTCCCCCAGATCTTATGGTTAGGACGCACTTGTATGA
This sequence comes from Ranitomeya variabilis, assembly GCF_051348905.1. Lineage (NCBI taxonomy): Eukaryota > Metazoa > Chordata > Amphibia > Anura > Dendrobatidae > Ranitomeya > Ranitomeya variabilis. The sequence continues at coordinate 930,687,801 of NC_135233.1, read as the reverse complement.
CGGGGAGGCTCGGAGCTCTTCCGGGACTCTAGCGTCGCCCCACTCCTGTTGTTACCCCCCTGTGTCTTCCTAGGTCAATTGGGTGAGACAGCCCGCCTATAACTGACTGTCCTGCCGTAGGTTTGAAGTTTGGCCTGGAGCTCTATACTTCCTCGGCGTTCTGGCCACCGGTTATGCACCTCAGTAGGATGTTGCCTCGTCTTACAGCACGACTCCTACTGGTATTCTCCTTGTTGCGTTGATCTCGTTTCTCACTCAGCACAATAAACCTCGCTTCTTGTCCTTTCTTGGGGTACCGCCGCTATATCTTGCAGGCGCGGTCCCGTAACGTTCTCTCTGGTTGCTAGGCCTCTGTCAGGATCCCACCCCTGACAGGGACCCCTCTGAATCTTCCCCTACAACACCCTCTGCCACAAGGTGTTGCCTGGTTCCAACCCAGTCAGCTTTCTCATCTAACTTCCTGCCTAACCCCCAGTTTTACCAGATTGTGAGGAGTGGCCTAATACATAGAACCCTTAGCTCCCCCTGGAGGCCAGACTGTGAAGTGTATTGGTGTCTGTGATACCTGGTCAGATGAACTCCTTCAGTGCCATCAGACGTACCATAGCTCCCCTTAGCGGCGGAGCATCAGTACTGCAACGACCAGGATTCTGGGGCGCTGCACCTACATTAAAGATAACCTGGAGAACGGATTAATTCAAAAATAGTCATCGCCAGCCAGTGCAGGTTTCTTCTTCATTAACAAGATCAATGGATCTCTGAGGCCATGCTTTGACTATTGGGATTTGAATAAAATCACTCTGAATGACCCTTATCCATTGCCCCTCATCCCTGAGCTATTTGACAGGATTAAAGGTACTACTGTCTTCTCTAAGTAAAGGTACCGTCACATTTAGCGACGCTCAGTGGCGTAGGAAGGGGGGTGCGGGGGGGGCAGGCCACCCCGGGCGGCACAATGCGGGGGGGCGGCACAATGCGGGGGTGAGTCAGTGGCGTATCTAGGGGGGAGCAGCCGGCAGGGGGGCGCAGTCGGGCCGCCTAAAGCGGCGGTCCGCAGTGTCTCCCCCGGCAGCTGCATTCTGTCACCCCCCGCACTGGGAGTCAGCTGTTCTCTGTGCCGACTGTCAAGCTGACAGCCGGCACAGAGAAGCTGCGGCGTGCCGGCTCCCAGTGTTCAATTGTACTCGTATCTCTGATGCGAGTACAATTGAAGCTCTGACTGCCGGGTCAGAGCGACGCCAGCAGCGTGATCAGGTCATGTGATCACGCTGCTGACGTCACTCACCTGCGCGGCAGAGCAGGAGACACAGAGCGGTGGTAAGTGCTCCAGTGGAGCTGAAGACACCGAAGGTGCAGGGGGGGATTTACTGTGAGTGGGGATGTGGGGCATATATTGTGGGGGGGATTTACTGTGAGTGGGGATGGGGGGCATATATTGTGGGGGGGATTTACTGTGAGTGGGGATGGGGGCATATATTGTGGGGGGGGATTTACTGTGAGTGGGGATGGGGGCATATATTGTGGGGGGGATTTACTGTGAGTGGGGATGGTGGCATATATTGTGGGGGGGATTTACTGTGAGTGGGGATGGGGGCATATATTGTGGGGGGGGATTTACTGTGAGTGGGGATGGGGGCATATATTGTGGGGGGGGATTTACTGTGAGTGGGGATGGGGGCATATATTGTGGGGGGGATTTCATGTGAGTGGGGATAGTGGGATATATTATTGGATTGGGGATATTTAATATGAGTGGAGATGGGGGGATTTATTGTGGGGGGAGATTTAATGTGAGTGGAGATGGGGTATTTATTGTGTGTGGGGGGAGATTTGTCATGGGGATGGGGGGATTTAATGTGTGGGGGAGATCTGAGGACACAAAATGAAGAGCAAAGGGGGAGATGGGGGGGCATATATGAGGAAACAGTATGGGGGATGGGTGCAGACAGCTTGGGGTCAAACGGGGGAATGTATGCGGACACAGTATGAGTAGCGATGTGAAAAACGTATGTGGACAGAGTACGGGGAGTGAGGGTGTTGGGATGTGTGCATGCGTATCATGGGGGACAGTGTAAGGGCACAGCCAGGAGGGGACAGTATACAAAGGAGGGGGAGTGTGATGAGAGAGTACAGTATAAATACTGGGCCCTATAGGGGGGACACAGTGTGAGAGGTCAGTGTGAAGAGGGGTCCGGTATAGAAAGGGGAGGTCAGTGTGAAGAGCATGTACCATAAGACAGACAGTGTGGGGGTCATATTTTATGCAGACAATATAGTGAGGGGAAATTTTTTATTCAGGAGCATTATAATGACACTTGTATCTTTAAGGGCGTCATGTGGAGATTTTCTGCAAAAGAGCGGAGAAGATGGAAGTCTGCAAAGATGAGCTGTGGATGAGAAAACTCAACATGGGGAGAACGGCTCCAGAGGCGACGTCATCTATCAGGTACCTGGATGTAAATGTTATTTGTGATACTAACTAACTCTCATGTTTTTATGTTAGGAGCATTAAAGGGGATGTCCAGGTTTGTAATGAGTCTGCAGTCATTCTTTGTGACTGCAGACTTCTGAGTTCTCACAGTGCGCCCTGCACACTGTCAGGATTCTCTGGTGCTGGCGATTTACATACATGCGGTCACGTGCTGACTAGACATATGTGGCCTCACTCTATGAAAATGAGCTGAGAGAGGCTGGGCACGTCTAGTCGGAATGTGGTCAGAAGTATACAAATCACATGCTTGTGCTGACATGACTGTCCACCGGCAAGGGAGAATCCTAAAAGTGTGCAGTGCATGCGTTGTGAGAATTCAGAAGCGTGCGATGTCAGGATTCAGCTCTGCAGGTTCCAGTCGTCGACACATGGACACATCACTCATATGCGATTTTCATACTCATGGTCCTGTGACAACGAGCTTCTCTTCTGCTTCTCTCAGTTTTTCACTGAACATTGGGAGCTTAAGGGAGAGGAGCTCGTCGGTACATGACTAAGTGTGAAAATCGCATACGTTCTGGGGGGGGGGGGCGCCAAACTCGGGAACAGCCCCGGGCGGCAAAAGCTCTAGCTACGCCCCTGGCGACGCTGCAGCGATCTAGACAACGATGCCGATCGCTGCAGCGTCGCTGTGTGGTCGCTGGAGAGCTGTCAAACAGACAGCTCTCCAGCGACCAACGATGCCGAAGTCCCCGGGTAACCAGGGTAAACATCGGGTTACTAAGAGCAGGGCGGCCGTAAAGTAAAAGCAGAGCACAGCGGTGACGTCACCGCTGTGCTGTGCTTTACGGCCGGCCGGCGCTCACAGTCAGTGCGGGAAGCAGACGGCCAGGGACCTGACGGACATCAGAAGGTGAGTATGTACTGTTTTTTTTTTTACATTTACAATGGTAACCAGGGTAAATATCGGGTTACTAAGCGCGGCCCTGCGCTTAGTAACCCGATATTTACCCTGGTTACCATTGTAAAACATTGCTGGCATCGTTGCTTTTGCTGTCAAACACAACGATACACGCCGATCTGACGACCAAATAAAGTTCTGGACTTTCAGCAACGACCAGCGATATCACAGCGGGATCCAGATCGCTGCTGCCTGTCAAACACAACGATATCGCTATCCAGGATGCTGCAACGTCACGGATCGCTATCGTTATCGTTGCAAAGTCGTTTAGTGTGAAGGTACCTTTAGACCTACATGATGCTTATAACCTTTAAGCTTTTCAGATTAGGCAATGCACTGGCTGTGTTCCAGCACTTTGTGAATGAGATCTTTCATGATGTTTTGTATCAATATGTCCTAATCTGCTCCAGAGATTTGGACTCTCATCGTCTTCATGTCCACTTTGTTCTAATGACACTGCAAAACCACCTCCATGCCAAGTTGGAGGGATGTCTGTTTGATCGACAAGTATTGCCATTCCTCAGCTACATCATCTCTTCTGATCGTCTTTGCATGGACTCAGATAAAGTTTTCGCCATACTGGATTAGCCACAGCCATTAGGTCTAAAGTCTACTCAGAGTTTCCTTGGATTTGCTAATTATTACCTGCAATTAATTAAAAACTACTCTCAAGTGGCAGCTCCACTAACACCCCTTTCTGAGAAGGGTGCAAATTCTCAGAACTGGCCAGAATCTGCTGTTCAAGCCTTTCAAGTACTCAAGTCTTGTTTTTCTATTGCTCCAGCCTTGCACTATGCTGCTGTAGACCACCATTGTCCCTTGAAGTGGATGCCTATGCTACTGGTGTAGGAGCAGTTTTCTTGCAAACTTTCTCTAGAGCAAGAAATCACACCTGTGGATTCTTCAACAGGACATTTTCTCAAGCAGAGCGGAATTACTCCATTAGTGAACTTTAACTTCCAGCTATAAAATTGGGCCTTGATCAATGGCGACATTGTCTTGAAGGAGCTAAGTACCCAGTGATTATCTATACTGACCACAAAAACCTGGAGCATCAGTTTGCTCATGGACTGAGCCCCCGCCAAGCTGGATGGTGGCTCTTTTTACTCACGACTTAATTTCATCCTCACCTATTGCAAGGGTGAGTAAAATCACTGAGCTGCTGCTCTATCCAGGTCATTTGATCTGTCTGATGCTGCTTATGATCCGTATTCATATGTAACTGAACCTGATCATATCGTTGCTGCCATCTTGTCTTTGTTAAAAAAAAAATTATATCACTGTCCTTTTCCCAGAATATATGATTTAAAGAAATTAATATGTTTGGTGTTGTTGCATCTGTAATTGTCTGAATAATAAAAAGGAAAAAAAAAATCAGAATCGCTGTTTTTGGTCACTTTACTTTCCAATAAAATGGAATAAACAGTTCCGGGGCTGTGCTCCTGTCCCCGTGTTGTGCTGCTGTTCTGGTGCAGTGCTGCTGTCACGCTTTTGTGCTGTTGGACTACTGCCTGTAATGTAAGTACACCACTGCTACCTCCAACTCCCCTCATCTCTTCTGAGGACTTTGCCATCTACTTCAAAAACAAGATCAACCAAACAAGGCAAACCTTTACTGTTCCACCACCCCAACCACTCCATATACCAGACCTCTGCCCTTCCCTAATAACTTCCCTCTCCAACATCACTGAAGGAGAACTTACTCGCCTTCTTTCCAAATCACACCTCACCACCTGTGCACTTGACCCCATCCCTTCCCACCTGCTCCCCAACTCACTAAGATGATCATTCCAGCCCTAACCCATCTCTTCAACCTATCGCTATCTTCTGGTACCTTCCCCTCTGCCTTCAAACATGCCAACATCACACCCATCCTCAAAAAAGCTAACCTTGACCCAAGTGCTGTGCCCAGTTATCGCCCCATATCTCTTCTCCCTTTTGCTTCCAAACTCCTTGAGCAGCATGTCCATGCTTAACTTTCCTCCTACCTCTCAACCAACTCTCTCCTTGACAACTTCCAATCTGGCTTCCGCCCCCACCACTCCACTGAAACTGCTCTGACCAAAATTACTAATGACTTACTCACAGCCAAAGCTAACAGACAGTTCTCCATCCTCCTCCTTCTCGACCTGTCCTCTGCTTTCGACACAGTCGAACACTGCCTACTGCTACAGATTCTTTCTTCCATTGGCATCAAAAGCCTTGCCCTGTCCTGGATTGCCTCATTCCGTTCCGACCGCACATTTAGCGTTTCCCACTCCCACACTACCTCCTCATCCCGCCCTCTCTCTGTTGGAGTCCCTCAAGGCTCTGTCCTAGGGCCCCTACTTTTTTCCATCTATACTCTTGGCCTAGGACAACTCATAAAGTCCCATGGCTTCCAGTACCACCTGTATGCAGACGACACTCAGATCTACCTCTCTGGCCCAGATGTCACCTCTCTGCTGTCCAGAATCCCGGAGTGTCTATCAGCCATATCCTCCTTCTTCAACTCTCGCTTCCTAAAACTCAATGTAGACAAAACCGAACTAATCATCTTTCCCCCATCTCACGTATCCCCCCTACCTGATCTATCTATTATGGTAAACGGCATCACGCTCTCTCGCACCTGAAATCCGATGCCTCGGGGTAACTCTTGACTCTGCCCTGTCCTTCAAACCGCACGTCCAAACTCTTGCCACCTCCTGTCACCCCCAACTCAAAAATATTGCCAGAATCTGTCCCTTTCTCAGCCCACAATCTACTAAACCTCTTGTGCATGCCCTCATCATCTCCCGCCTCGATTACTGCAACACCCTCCTCTGTGGCCTCCCCGCTAACTCTCTTGCACTGCACCAGTCTGTCCTCAACTCTGCTGCCTGGCTGATCCACCTCTCTCCTCGCTACTCCCCTGCTTCTCCCCTCTGCAAATCCCTCCACTGGCTCCCAAATCCCCAACGAATCCATTTCAAACTACTAACACTGATTTACAATGCCATCCACAACCTGTCCCCTCCCTATATCTCTGAACTTATCTCCCACTATCTTCCCTCATGTAATCTTTGATCCTCCCAAGACCTTCTAATCAATTTTTCTTATCTGTTCTTTTCTGTAGTGTTTCATTTGACTGCTGCCTGCTCTTCAAACATATCCTCCAGTGAAGACCTGACTGCTTCTTAGGGTACAGTCACACAGTGGCATTTTCATCGCTACGACGGCACGATTCGTGACGTTCTAGCGATATAGTTACGATCTCGCAGTGTCTGACACGCAGCAGCGATCAGGGACCCTGCTGAGAATCGTACGTCGTAGCAGATCGTTTGAAACTTTCTTTCGTCGCTGGATCTCCCGCTGTCATCGCTGGATCGTTGTGTGTGACAGCGATCCAGCGATGCGTTCGCTGGTAACCAGGGTAAACATCGGGTTACTAAGCGCAGGGCTGCGCTTAGTAACCCGATGTTTACCGTGGTTACCAGCGTAAAAGTAAAAAAAAAAAAACCGTACATACTCACCATCTGATGTCCGTCAGGTCCCTTGCCGTCTGCTTCCCGCTCTGACTGACGGGACCTGACGGACATCAGATGGTGAGTATGTACGGTTTTTTTTTTTTTACTTTTACTGCGGATTCGCAGCAGTTTTCCATGAGTTTACAGTACCATGTAAACCTATGGAAAACAAAATCCGCAGTGCACATGCTGTGGAAAAACGTAGCATTGTTTATTCCGCAGCATGTCAATTCTTTGTGCGGATTCCGCAGCAGTTTACACCCGCTCCATGATAGGAATCCGCAGATGTAAAACCGCAGGTGGAATCCGCAAAAAAATTCCACAGGAAATCTGCAGTGTGGTTTACCTGCGGATTTACCAAAATCAGTCCAGAAAAATCCGCAGAGTAATCCGCAGCGTGTGCACATACCTTAAAAGTTTGTTGGCTTTCGATGAAGGATCGCTTCAATAAGGATATCAGACAGGAGATGCGGGTTAAAAGTGGTGCTGCTCCAAAGCTTTTGAAGTATAAATACAATCGTATGCTGACTTTTCTGAGGCCTGCGCTTTCTCCGCAAACGTGAGTATCTTTTCTGTTGTCTGACTATTATATAAACTTTAAAAATATTTTTAGTAATGTTTTTCTTTTATTTTCCACACAGAACCTGGAGCACCACTATAGAACCTGGATCTTCCTTTGTTGGTGCGGCCTCTCATCGACCAGCCAACAAACAGTCCCAATCATCCACCAGCGATGTAGCAACCAGGCAGGCCTCACAGGCTGGGGAAAAGGCAGCCGGTCCATCAGGTTTTCCCCTTTCCCAGTCCTTTGCCACTGCTTTTGTTGGGACTTCTCATCAGCGGCAGAGGGCCTGGGAGAGGTCAGTCATGCCCGAGTTTATTCACTTAAGCTCGGTCTTCCAGGATGGGATGAAGGTGATTGGAGATAGACTGGACAGTGGGTTCACTCAGGTGAACACACTTTTCCAGGATGTCCACAGACAACTTGACTGCCTAGAAGCCAACCTGCAGAGACCGGTGAGACATTTTTTTTCAGCAATAAAGCGGGGCGTGTTGGAAAACCTTACACCTGAACTCCTTCCCTTTGTTGTCTCCCTTCCAATTTGTCTATCCCTTCCCATAGTTCAACTCCTAATGTGTCATCTACTCGCAATGTGTCCAGTCCCATCCAGGAGCCAATCCTTCAATTAATTGCCCCTTCCCTTGTAACTCTTCATCATCAAATGTTACCCAATCATCACAGCTCAACACCTCCAAGGTCCACAATATAACACAGTCATACAGACCCCAAACATAAAACCAATTGTTTGTTTGTTGTAAAATAAATTTTTTATTTTATTTTCACAATCCCTGTGTTTTCTTTGTCTCTTAATGCGAAAACACACATATGTGTATTGTATTTTTGAGTCAAGTTGTAATGGGTGTTTAACTGGAGGTGTTTTATTAGTAGTAAAGTCAGAAAACATATAACATTTACTTAAAGTGTATTAAACCATATCATCTTGCCATGCAAGACGTCCAATATCCAAAACAAAGTAAGCGGCAAACTTATCCCTCATGCGGGCAACTTCCACTGTAGTCCTCAGAGGGTGATCCTGCAAAGTGCTAGCAACAGGTTCGTCAAGTTCTATTTGTTATTGCTCTTTTGCCAGGATGTAATTGTGCATAACAGCACACTCTTTGACCACATCATCAATTGTCTCAGTTTTTAGATTGATTGGCATTCCCAAAACGCGCCATTTTGATGCCAGCAAACGAAAGGCACACTCCAGTTTTTCGTGCCTTTGTCAGTCTGTAGTTGAAAACCCTCTTGGTATGATTCAAGTCCTGGCTCGAGTACGGTTTTATGAAGTTGGCACACATTTGAAATGCCTCATCCTCAACCACAACAAACGGCATTGGCGGTCCTTCAGTGTTCAGAAGAGGTTGTGGAAAATTAAAATTATTACCATACAAACATTGGCCCACGTCAGAGTTTTTGAGAGTCTGTGAGTCATTTCCTTATACAAATGAGCCAACGTCAACGGTGACAAATCGATACTCAGCATCTGCAGTCGCCATGAGAATAATCGAAAAGTATTTTTGTAATTGAAATACTCAGGACCAATTCCAGCAGGTTTCAGAATCTGAATGCGTTTGCCGTCCACAACCCCCACACAGTTAGGAAAATTACAAATTTCATTGAATTTTGCTGCATTTTTCAGTTGTGGGTTGGGGGAGGAATTCTGCATGCAGAACCTCACATAAAGCATGGCAGGTGTCTCCAACAATCCCAGAAAGGGTGGGCACTCCAATCTGGAATTGAAAATGTAGAGATCTTAAGGTCTCTCTGGTAGCCAGTAATCTGACGAACAGAAAATGGGGAAAAAATCAGTACATGGCTTTTTTAACAATAATACAAAAGACGTGTTTATTTTTCAACATTACGTACCTCAGGATCTCCAACAGACGTTCCTTAGCAGGAATTGCTCTACGCAGTTGCATGTCCTGCCTGGTGATGGATCCTCGCACACATTGCAGCAATTAATCGAAGCTCTGTTCTGACATCCTCGTATATTTGAAAAACTTCTCCGGGTTTTCACGTAGCTCGGTGTATGAGTGGTAGGCTCCACGGCTCTCTCGGACTTCAACGATGGGGTGTTGCCAGTAGTGACGACAACATCTTCTCCGTCTTGCTCTTCTTCTTTCTTCATCACAGGCCACAGCAAAGGCAAAATCCAATATCAATTCCAAATCCAGATTACGATAGAAGCTCTCCATGCTAAGATCCATCTTGCAGCTGAATACAGCAGCAAAAGATGAGGATTTCAGCGCAACCATGTGTTTGAATGCATTTTGGCATGCGTTTGTGCATGCAGATGATATGCTGCGCACAGATATGCTAATGTGAACTTAGCCAATGCTGCTGTGTCCATTGTATATAGGGAGAGTGCAGTACTCAAGTTAGCCCATTAGAGGGGGGCATTTTAGCACACTTAGATTAACCCCTTCACCCCGAAGCCTGTTTTCACCTAAGTGACAGGGCCAATTTTTAGAATTCTGACCACTGTCACTTTATGAGGTCATAACTCTAAAATGCTTCAACGGATCCTGGCGATTCTGACATTGTTTTCTCGTGACATATTGCTCCTCATGATAGTGGTAAAACTTCTTCGATATGACTTTCATTTATTTGTGAAAAAAACAAAAATTTGTCAAAAATTATGAAAATTTAGCAATTTTCAAACTTTTAGTTTTTATGCCCTTAAATTAGAGAGTTATATCTCATAATATAGTTAATAAACAACATTTCCCACATGTCTGCTTTACATCAGCACAATTTTGGAAACATAATTTTTTTTTGTTAGGGAGTTATAAGGGTTAAAAGTTGACCAGTGATTTCTCATTTTTGCAACAAAATTTGCAAAACCATTTTTTTTACGGACCACCTCACACTTGAAGTGACTTTGAGGGGTCTATATGACAGAAAATGCCCAAACGTGACACCATTCTAAAAACTGCACCCCTCAAGGTACTCAAAACCACATTCAAAAAGTTTATTAACCCTTCAGGTGCTTCACAGGAATTTTTGGAATGTTTAAAAAAAATTAAACATTTAACTTTTTTTTCACAAAATGTTTACTTCAGATCCAATTTGTTTTATTTTACCAAGGGTAACAGGAGAAATTGGACCAAAAAAGTCGTTGTACAATTTGTCCTGAGTACGCCGATACCCCACATGTTGGGATAAACCACTGTTTGGGTGCATGGCAGAGCTCGGAAGGGAAGGAGCACCATTTGACTTTTCAATGCAAAATTGGCTGGAATTGAGATCGGAACCCATGTCGTGTTTGGAGAGCCCCTGATGTGCCTAAACAGTGGAAACCCCCACAAGTGACACCATTTTGGAAAGTAGACCCTCTAAGGAACTAATCTAGATGTGTGGTGAGCACTTTGAACCTCCAAGTGCTTCACAGAAGTTTATAATGTAGAGCCATAAAAAAAAATCATATTAATTTTCACAAAAAATGATCTTTTTGCCCCAAATTTTTTATTTTCCCAAGGGTAACAGGATAAATTGGACCCCAAAAGTTGTTGTGCAATTTGTCCTGAGTACGCTGATATTTCATATATGGGGATAAACCACTGTTTGAGCGCATGACAGAGCGCGGAAGGGAAGGAGCGCCATTTGACTTTTCAATGCAAAATTGGCTGGATTTGAGATCGGAACCCATGTTGTGTTTGGAGAGCCCCTGACGTGCCTAAACAGTGGAAACCCCCACAAGTGACACCATTTTGGAAAGAAGACCCCCTAAGGAACTTATCTAGATGTGTGGTGAGCACTTTTAACCCCCAATTGTTTCACTAAAGTTTAGAATGTAGCGCTGTGAAAATTAAAAAATCATTTTTTCTTTCCACAAAATGATGTTTTAGCCCACAATTTTTTTCCCCAAGGGTAACAGGAGAAATTGGACCACAAAAGTTATTGTCCAATTTGTCCTGAGTACGCTGATACCCCATACATTGGGGGGAACCACTGTTTGGGCACACGGCAGAGCTCGGAAGGGAAGGAGCGCCGTTTGAAATGCAGACTTAGATGGATTGGTCTGCAGGTGTCATGTTGCATTTGCAGAGCCCCTGATGTACCTAAACAGTAGAAACCCCCCAAAAGTGACCCCATATTGGAAACTAGACCCCCCACGGAACTTATCTAGATGTGTTGTGAGAACTTTGAACCAACAAGTGTTTCACTACAGTTTATCACGCAGAGCCGTGAAAATAAAAATTTTTTTTTTTCCACGAAGCTGATATTTTAGCCCCCACGTTTTTATTTTCCCAAGGGTAACAGGACAAATTGGACCCCAAAAGTTGTTGTCCAACTTGTCCTGAGAACGCTGATACCCCATATGTTGGGGGGAACCACTGTTTGGGCGCACAGGAGAACTCGGAAGGGAAGGAGCACTGTTTTAGTTTTTCAAAGCAGAATTGGCTGGAATTGAGATCGGATGCCATGTCGCGTTTGGAGAGCCCCTGATGTGCCTAAACAGTGAAAACTCCCCAATTCTAACTGAAACCCTAACCCCAACCCTAACCCCAGCCCTAACCCTAGCCCTAACCCCAACCCTAACCCTAGCCCTAACCCTAGTCCTAACCCTAGCGCTACTTTCACACTAGCGTTTTTTTGCATACGTCGCAATGCGTCGTTTTGGCGAAAAAGCGCATCCTGCAAAGTCATCTGCAGGATGCGTTTTTTCCCCATAGACTAACATTAGCGACGCATTGCGACGTATTGACACAAGTCGCAACCGTCGTGCGTCGGTTGCGTCGTGTTGTGGCGGACCGCCGGCAGCAAAAAACGTTACATGTAACTATTTTTGTGCCGACGGTCCACCATTTCCGACCACGCATGCGCGGCTGGAACTCCGCCCCCACCTCCCCGCACCTCACAATGGGGCAGCGGATGCGTGGAAAAACAGCATCCGCTGCCCCCGTTGTGCGGCGCTTGCACAGTATGCGTCGGTACGTCGGGCCGACGCAGCGCGATGGTCTGTACCGACGCTAGTGTGAAAGTAGCCTAACGGGAAAATGGAAATAAATATATTTTTTAAAATTTTATTATTTTTCCCTAACTAAGGGGGTGATGAAGGGGGATTTGATTTACTTTTATAGCGTTTTTTGGGCGGATTTTTATGGTTGGCAGCCATCACACACTAAAAGACGCTTTTTATTGCAAAAAATAGTTTTTGCATCACCACATTTTGAGAGCTATAATTTATCCATATTTTGGCCCACGGAGTCATGTGAGATCTTGTTTTTTGCGGGACGAGGTGATGTTTTTATTGGTACCTTTTTCGGGCACATGACCATTTTTTGATCGCTTTTTATTCCGATTTTTGGGAGGCAGAATGAACAAAAAACAGCAATTCCTGAAATTCTTTTAGGGGGGGCGTTTATACCATTCCATGTGTGGTAAAATTGATAAAGCAGTTTTATTCTTCAGGTCAGTACGATTACAGCGATACCTCATTTATGTCATTTTTTTATGTTTTGGCGCTTTTACACAATAAAAACTATTTTATATAAAAAAATAATTGTTTTTGCATCGCTTTATTCTGAGAGCTATAACTTTTTAATTTTTCTGCTGATGATGCTGTATGGCGGCTTTTTTTTTGCGGGACAAGATGACGTTTTCAGCGGTACCATGGTTATTTATATCAGTCTTTTTGATCGCGTGTTATTCCACTTTTTGTTTGGCGGTATGAGAATAAAGCGTTGTTTTTTGCCTCATTTTTTTTTTTCTTTTTTTACGGTGTTCACTGAAGGGGTTAACTAGTGATATAGTTTTATAGCTGGGGTCGTTACGGACGCGGCGATACTAAATATGTGTACTTTTATTGTGTAATTTTTTTTTATTTAGATAAAGAAATGTATTTATGGGAATATATATATATATTTTTTTCTTTATTTAGGAATTTTTTTTTATTTTTTTTTTACACATGTGGACATTTTTTTTTTTTTACTTTTATTACTTTGTCCCAGGGGGGGACATCACAGATCGGTGATCTGACAGTGTGCACAGCACTCTGTCAGATCACCGATCTCACACACAAGAGCAGAGGCTTGCCGGCGCCTGCTCTCAGCAGCTCTTGCAGGCGCCGGCAAGCCAGGTCAGTAAATGACCCGGAAGGAGTCCCGCGGCCATCTTGGATCCGGGGACTCCTTCCAGGTCACCGGAGCAGCGCGATCTCATCGCGTTGCTCCGGTGGGAGAGCGCAGGGAGCCCCCGTCCCTGCGCGATCCCCCTCTATGCCGCTGTCACTATTGACAGCGGCATCAGAGGGGTTAAATGCCCGCGATCAGCGATAGCGCCGATCGTGGGCATTGCTGCGGGGTGTCAGCTGTCATATACAGCTGACACCCGCACCCGATCACCGCACGCTCAGCGCGAGACCGCGGTGATCGATGCGCCGTACTAGTACTGCGGCTGGCACTAATGCAGTGCCGGCAGCGCCGTACTAGTACGGCGCATGGCACGAAGGGGTTAAGATAGGAATAGGAGCTTAGTGTAATAAATAGTTAACATAGGAGGGGCCAGCTGTGGGTAAGACAAGAGTATTTCCTGATTATAGTTCAGTGAAGACAGGGAGCTAGTACAGCTCAGAGGGACAGGGAGCCCCAGGTGTCCCGTAGGGCTTCAGAGCTCAGGACAACACAGTGAACCCATAACATTACCAAGGGAGAAGGCCAGCCATTCAAGGCCAGTAAGCCAGAACAGCGGCAGAGACAGCAGTGATAGCAGTAGTAGGAGCTGGAGCTGTAGGGAAAGTCACGGCAGTACAGAAGGGCAGGTCGCTCACCATGTGGCAGATCATCGTATGGGCTGATGCCCTCAGAACCGTATGATACGGTCCGACCCAGGCACATGCTGTATGACAAGGAGAGGAGTACAGGGAAAGAGGAAGAAGTGTGTAGTGTGGAATCTGTTGTTGATGCTGTAACGAATATGGATGTGCTGCGAAAATAAGAGAGTAAAGTTTTGCGTTTGACGTTTGAAACAGACTCTGTCTCTTTGTGGTCAAAAACACCAGCAGCCAAACCTCAGCAGCCCTGATGGGACCCTGACGGTGCAGTGGGTGCAGCCAAAGGTATGCAAGAAAAGGGACATTCTTGATATGTGTCGGGAGACCAGATATGCTCAGCCACGACTACGGCCTTGGCTCTGCCCCTCACATCTACCCTTCATCTGCGTTTTTTTTCAGCTCGGATCGGTTCACGATCAAACTGGAAAAAAGTGGCAGCATGCTGCGATTGTAATTGGAAATCAGAGCACATCCTGCAATACAAGTCAATGGGTGTGAGAAAAAAAATCACACAGCACTCGGACCATGCGGGTGCTGTCTGATTTTTTTCACACCGATCGCATTTGAAAAGCCAGTAATTCACATGCTAAGTACAGTAAAATCACACTGAAAGGTTAGAATATTATGTATTTATATTACATAGATATAAAGATAGAAGAAAAGATGGTAATTCAGCAGCCGTGTAGTGTAAAATCACCACAGGAGCTGACAGGATAGAAGAGATGGATTACATACAGTAAATACAAATAGAATAGGTACATATATAGATGTCTGTGACAAATGCAATTAGAGCAGTGTGTGCAGCTTACTGTACATGTATTCAATTAATAAAAGATTATTTTTCGGGGGAAAATGGTGTGGGCTCCCGAACAATTTTCATAACTAGCAGAGAGAAAGCCGACGGCTGGGAGCATATGTTTATAGCCTGGGAAGGAGGAAATACCCATGGAGCTTCCCAGGCTATTAATATCAGCTCACAACTGTATACTTAGCCTTTACTGGCTATTAAAATGGGGGACCCCACAAATAAATGACATGGGGTGCCTCTATAATTAATAACCAGCAAAGGCTATGCAGACAGCTGTGGGCTGATATTAATAGCCTAGGAGGGGGCCATGGATACTGGTCCCCCCAGGCTAAAAGCATCAGCTGTCAGCCGCCCCACAAAAGGCGCATCTCTAAGATGCGCCAATTCTGGCACTTAGCCTCGCTCTTTCCACTTGCCTTGTAGTGGTTGCAAGTGGGGTTCATATTTGTGGGGTTAATGTCACCTTTGTATAGTCAGGTGACATCAAGCCCCGAGATTAGTAATGGAGAGGCGTCACATTACTAACTCCATAGTCACACTGTCTAAAAATACACACACACCAAGAATAAAGTAGTTTAATTTAAAAAATGACACAGACACCTTTAATAATCTTAATTAAACCATACTTACAACCTTGCCTAATTCCAACGAAGCCCTCGTTCTCCTGTAATAAACCAAACGTAATAAAATAACATTATACCATACCTGTCTGTCGTTCTGTCCCATGCTGTAATCCATGTTTGGAGGAGAAATAGTCTTCAACCTGTACAGTGCCAAGATGCGACTGTCCAGGCTGAAAACCACTGGTGAATGAACTGCTGGGAGCGGAGCCTCAGTGACCCGGAGATTTTCTGACGCTGGGGGGCGCTATACACTTATTTCTCAGCACTAGGGTTGAGCGAAACGGATCGTTCATTTTCATAAGTCGCCGACTTTTGGCAAAGTCGGCGTCTCATGAAACCGAGCCAATCCCTGTGTGGGGTCTGCCATGCGGTACGCGACTTTCGCGCCAAAGTCGCGTTTCAATGACGCTAAAAGCGCCATTTCTCAGCCAATGAAGGTGGACGCAGAGTGTGGGCAGCGTGATGACATAGATCTCAGTCCCCACCATCTTAGAGAAGGGCATTGCAGTGATTGGCTTGCTTTCTGCGGCGTCACAGGGGCTATAAAGGGGCGTTCCCGCCGACCGCCATCTTACTGCTGCTGATCTGAGCGTAGGGAGAGGTTGCTGCAGCTTCTTCGGAAGCAGGGATAGTGATAGGCAGGGTACATAAAGCTACAAACCGCTTGTGCTGTAGCGATTTCCACTGTCCAACACCACCTTTTGATTGCAGGGACAGTGGAAGCTACATTTTTTTTCCTCAGCGCTGTAGCTCATTGGGCTGCACTAGAAGGCTCCCTGACCCTGATAGCTGCGTTGCTGTGCCTGTGTGTACGCCGCTGTGCAAACCAACTGCTTTTTTCAAAGCACAAATCCTGTTTTTCCTTCCTTTCTGCACAGCTATCTTGTGTGTTTGTCCACACTTTTGTGTGCAGCAGTCCTTTTTATAGCTGCCTGCCATACTTTTCTGAGATAACTGCAGGGAGATAAATATTGGCAAGTCTGCCTCCGTGCCATTGCTGTGTGTGGCATCTGTCTGTCATTGTGTGGCACCGAAAACACTGTGTAATACTTGGCCATTTTTTTTTTTGGGGGGGGTACATTCTCCCTTTTCCAAAAAAAAAAAAATAGTGGGAGATAAATATTGGCAAGTATGCCTCCGTGCCATTGCTGTGTTTGGCATCTGTCTGTCATTGTGTGGCACCGAAAACACTGTGTAATACTTGGCCATTTTTTTTTTGGGGGGGGTACATTCTCCCTTTTCCAAAAAAAAAATTAGTGGGAGATAAATATTGGCAAGTCTGCCTCCGTGCCATTGCTGTGTGTGGCATCTGTCTGTCATTGTGTGGCACCGAAAACACTGTGTAATACTTGGCCATTTTTTTTTTGGGGGGGGGTACATTCTCCCTTTTCCCCAAAAAAAATTAGTGGGAGATAAATATTGGCAAGTCTGCCTCCGTGCCATTGCTGTGTGTGGCATCTGTCTCTCATTGTGTGGCACCGAAAACACTGTGTAATACTTGGCCATTTTTTTTTTGGGGGGGGGCACATTCTCCCTTTTCCAAAAAAAGAAATTAGTGGGAGATAAATATTGGCAAGTCTGCCTCCGTGCCATTGCTGTGTGTGGTATCTGTCTCTCATTGTGTGCCACCGAAAACACTGTGTAATACTTGGCCATTTTTATTTTTTTTTTTTGCTAAATTCTCCCTTTTCCCAAAAAAAAATTAGTGGGAGATAAATATTGGCAAGTGTGCCTCCGTGCCATTGCTGTGTGTGGCATCTGTCTGTCATTGTGTGGCACCGAAAACACTGTGTACTACTTGGCCATTTTTTTGGGGGGGGGTACATTCTCCCTTTTCCCAAAAAAAAATTAGTGGGAGATAAATATTGGCAAGTCTGCCTCCGTGCCATTGCTGTGTGTGGTATCTGTCTCTCATAGTGTGCCACCGAAAACACTGTGTAATACTTGGCCATTTTTTTTTTTTGGGTACATTCTCCCTTTTCCAAAAAAAAAAAATTAGTGGGAGATAAATATTGGCAAGTCTGCCTCTGTGCCATTGCTGTGTGTGGTATCTGTCTCTCATTGTGTGCCACCGAAAACACTGTGTAATACTTGGCCATTTTTTTTTTTTTGCTAAATTCTCCCTTTTCCCAAAAAAAAATTAGTGGGAGATAAATATTGGCAAGTCTGCCTCCGTGCCATTGCTGTGTGTGGTATCTGTCTCTCATTGTGTGCCACCGAAAACACTGTGTAATACTTGGCCATTTTTTTTTTTTTTGCTAAATTCTCCCTTTTCCCCAAAAAAAATTAGTGGGAGATAAATATTGGCAAGTCTGCCTCCGTGCCATTGCTGTGTGTGGCATCTGTCTCTCATTGTGTGCCACCGAAAACACTGTGTAATACTTGGCCATTTTTTTTTTGGGGGGGGGTACATTCTCCCTTTTCAAAAAAAAAAAATTAGTGGGAGATAAATATTGGCAAGTCTGCCTCCGTGCCATTGCTGTGTGTGGTATCTGTCTCTCATTGTGTGCCACCGAAAACACTGTGTAATACTTGGCCTTTTTTTGGGGGGGGTACATTCTCCCTTTTCCCCAAAAAAAATTAGTGGGAGATAAATATTGGCAAGTCTGCCTCCATGCCATTGCTGTGTGTGGCATCTGTCTTTGTGTGGCACCGAAAACACTGTGTAATACTTGGCCTTTTTTTGGGGGGGGTACATTCTCCCTTTTCCCCAAAAAAAATTAGTGGGAGATAAATATTGGCAAGTCTGCCTCCGTGCCATTGCTGTGTGTGGCATCTGTCTGTCATTGTGTGGCACCGAAAACACTGTGTAATACTTGGCCCTTTTTTTTGGGGGGGGGGTACATTCTCCCTTTTCCAAAAAAAAAAATTAGTGGGAGATAAATATTGGCAAGTCTGCCTCCGTGCCATTGCTGTGTGTGGTATCTGTCTCTCATTGTGTGCCACCGAAAACACTGTGTAATACTTGGCCATTTTTTTTTTTTTTGTGCTAAATTCTCCCTTTTCCAAAAAAAAAATTAGTGGGAGATAAATATTGGCAAGTCTGCCTCCATGCCATTGCTGTGTGTGGCATCTGTCTTTGTGTGGCACCGAAAACACTGTGTAATACTTGGCCTTTTTTTGGGGGGGGTACATTCTCCCTTTTCCCCAAAAAAAATTAGTGGGAGATAAATATTGGCAAGTCTGCCTCCGTGCCATTGCTGTGTGTGGCATCTGTCTGTCATTGTGTGGCACCGAAAACACTGTGTAATACTTGGCCCTTTTTTTTTGGGGGGGGGGTACATTCTCCCTTTTCCAAAAAAAAAAATTAGTGGGAGATAAATATTGGCAAGTCTGCCTCCGTGCCATTGCTGTGTGTGGTATCTGTCTCTCATTGTGTGCCACCGAAAACACTGTGTAATACTTGGCCATTTTTTTTTTTTTTGTGCTAAATTCTCCCTTTTCCAAAAAAAAAAATTAGTGGGAGATAAATATTGGCAAGTCTGCCTCCGTGACATTGCTGTGTGTGGCATCTGTCTCTCATTGTGTGCCACCGAAAACACTGTGTAATACTTGGCCATTTTTTTTTTTTTTTGGGTACATTTCCCTTTTCAAAAAAAAAAAATTAGTGGGAGATAAATATTGGCAAGTCTGCCTCCGTGCCATTGCTGTGTGTGGTATCTGTCTCTCATTGTGTGCCACCGAAAACACTGTGTAATACTTGGCCCTTTTTTTTTTGCTAAATTCTCCCTTTTCCCCAAAAAAAAATTAGTGGGAGATAAATATTGGCAAGTCTGCCTCCGTGCCATTGCTGTGTGTGGCATCTGTCTGTCATTGTGTGGCACCGAAAACACTGTGTAATACTTGGCCATTTTTTTTTTTGGGGTACATTCTCCCTTTTCCCCAAAAAAAATTAGTGGGAGATAAATATTGGCAAGTCTGCCTCCGTGCCATTGCTGTGTGTGGTATCTGTCTCTCATTGTGTGCCACCGAAAACACTGTGTAATACTTGGCCATTTTTTTTTTTTTTTGCTAAATTCTCCCTTTTCCCCAAAAAAAAATTAGTGGGAGATAAAAATTGGCAAGTATGCCTCCGTGCCATTGCTGTGTGTGGCATCTGTCTCTCATTGTGTGCCACCGAAAACACTGTGTAATACTTGGCCATTTTTTTTTTTTTTTGGGTACATTCTCCCTTTTAAAAAGAAAAAATTTAGTGGGAGATAAATATTGGCAAGTCTGCCTCCGTGCCATTGCTGTGTGTGGTATCTGTCTCTCATTGTGTGCCACCGAAAACACTGTGTAATACTTGGCCCTTTTTTTTTTTTTTGCTAAATTCTCCCTTTTCCCCAAAAAAAATTAGTGGGAGATAAATATTGGCAAGTCTGCCTCCGTGCCATTGCTGTGTGTGGCATCTGTCTGTCATTGTGTGGCACCGAAAACACTGTGTAATACTTGGCCATTTTTTTTTTTCTTTGGGTACATTCTCCCTTTTCCAAAAAAAAAATTAGTGGGAGATAAATATTGGCAAGTCTGCCTCCGTGCCATTGCTGTGTGTGGTATCTGTCTGTCATTGTGTGGCACCGAAAACACTGTGTAATACTTGGCCTTTTTTTTTTGGGTACATTCTCCCTTTTCCAAAAAAAAAATTAGTGGGAGATAAATATTGGCAAGTCTGCCTCCGTGCCATTGCTGTGTGTGGTATCTGTCTCTCATTGTGTGCCACCGAAAACACTGTGTAATACTTGGCCTTTTTTTTTTTTTTTGCTAAATTCTCCCTTTTCCCAAAAAAAAATTAGTGGGAGATAAATATTGGCAAGTCTGCCTCCGTGCCATTGCTGTGTGTGGTATCTGTCTGTCATTGTGTGGCACCGAAAACACTGTGTAATACTTGGCCATTTTTTTTTTTTAGGGTAAATTCTCCCAGAAAAAAAAAAAAAAATAGTGGGAGATTAAGATTGGCATTTCTGCTTGAGTGCTGGTCCTGTGTGTGCCATCTGTCTCAAATTATTGGGGCACAGAAAACCTAGTGTGTAACATTGGGCCTGATTTTCCTTTCAGTGTCAGGCACCTATAAAGGTATATATAAATCCTACAGAAGTTTGAGTTCACCTGATAAGTTGTTTTACAGTAACAAATAGCGTTACTTTGGTTACGTTTTGCAAACAATGAGGAAGTCTAGTGGAAGAGGTCGTGGCCGTGGGCGGTCATTGTCAGCTGGTAATGATGGTAGTGGTGGTGGAGCATCAGGTGGTCGTGGTAAAAGCAGTACAGCACCTAAGTCTCGAGTTGTTGAGCCAGGTTCGTTGTCTGGCTACACAAGGCCTCGAACGCTCTCTTTTCTGGGAGTAGGAAAACCACTTTTGAAGCCGGAGCAGGAGGAACAAGTATTGGCTTTCATTGCTGACTCTGCCTCTAACTCTTTCGCCTCCTCCTCGGAAAGTGCCAAATGTCAGAGCAGTGCATCGTCAGTGGATGCTCCCGGTCAGGAACAAGTCGCTTCCTTGTGTCCTTCACTAAAAACAACAGTGAAGGATGCGTCAGTCGACACAACAGGTTACTCCATGGAGCTCTTTACACATACCGTTCCTGGGTTACACAGTGAAACAGTTAACAGGCTATGCCCATTAGAAGTTGAATCGGACATGGAGTGCACAGATGCACAGCCACAGCCAGATTACTATGCTGTTCCTTTGACTCAGACCAGAACATTGCCCTCGCAGTGTACTGAGGCAGAATCAAAACCAGCGGAGACTATGGTGCTCCGTCACGAACGCAATACCACCGGCTTACACGGTGACACAGACGAAGTTGCACACAACATAGAAGAGGAGGTCATAGATGACCCAGTTGTGGACCCCGATTGGCAGCCATTGGGGGAACAGGGTGCAGGCGGCAGTAGTTCTGAAGCGGAGGAGGAGGAGCCGCAGCAGGCATCAACATCACAACAGGTTCCATCTACCGGGCCCGTATCTGGCCAAAAACGCGTGGCAAAACCAAAACCAGTTGGAGGACAGCGTGGCCATCCAGTTAAAGAAGCTCAGTCAGCAATGCCTGAAAAGGTATCCGATAGTAGAAAGAGTGCAGTCTGGCATTTTTTTAAACAACATCCAAATGATCAGCGCAAAGTCATCTGTCAAAAATGTTCAACTACCTTAAGCAGAGGTCAGAATCTTAAAAGTCTAAATACAAGTTGCATGCATAGACATTTATCCACCATGCATTTGCAAGCCTGGACTAACTACCAAACGTCCCTAAAGGTTGCAGCACCCTCGGCCAATGAAGCTAGTCAGCAACACTACATCCCTTCCCTCCCTGTAAGCCGACCATTTCCCACACCACCTGCAGTATCTGTGCAGCTTTCGTCGCCAGGCCAAAGCAGTCAGGGAATCACCAGGTTAGTAGTAGGAAACACTGCATGTAGGGCACCGGCAAGAATACCATCTCCAACCCTCTCTCACTTACCCATGTCCACTGGCACCACCGCTAGTTCCACGATCTCCAGCTCTCCAGTCCAGCTCACCCTACATGAGGCTCTTGTTAGGAAAAGGAAGTACTCATCCTCGCATCCGCGTACACAGGGTTTGAACGCCCACATTGCTAGACTAATCTCATTAGAGATGATTCCCTACCGGTTAGTTGAAAGCGAAGCTTTCAAAGCGCTGATGGACTACGCTGTACCACGCTACGAGCTACCCAGTCGGCACTTCTTTTCTAGAAAAGCCATCCCAGCCCTCCAACAGCATGTTAAAGACCGCATCGTCCATGCACTCAGGCAGTCTGTGACTACAAAGGTGCACCTGACAACAGATGCATGGACCAGTAGGCATGGCCAGGGACGTTACGTGTCCATCACGGCACACTGGGTGAATGTGGTGGATGCAGGCTCCACAGGGGACAGCAATATTGGGACAGTTTTGCCTAGCCCACGGTCAAGGAAAGAGTTGGCTGTAGGCGTTCGCCCCCCCTCCTCCTCTTCCTCCTCCTCCTGCAGAAGCGAGAGCTCGTCCACAGACCGCAGTCGCACATCCACTCCATCCGCAGCTGCCACTGTTGCACACCAGGTGTGCCATTATGGGACAGCTAGTGGCAAGCGTCAGCAGGCTGTATTGGCAATGAAGTGTTTGGGTGACAACAGACACACCGCGGAAGTTCTGTCCGAGTTCTTGCAGAAAGAAACTCAGTCATGGCTGGGCACTGTACCTCTTGAGGCAGGCAAGGTAGTGAGTGATAACGGAAAGAATTTAATGGCTGCCATAGCCCTTTCCCAACTGAAACACATTCCTTGCCTGGCTCACACCTTAAACCTGATGGTGCAGTGCTTCCTGAAAAGTTATCCGGGGTTACCCGACCTGCTCCTCAAAGTGCGCAGACTTTGCTCGCATATCCGCCATTCGCCTGTACACTCCAGCCGTATGCAGAACTATCAGCGTTCTTTGAACCTTCCTCAGCATCGCCTAATCATCGACGTTGCAACAAGGTGGAACTCCACACTGCACATGCTTCAGAGAGTGTGCGAACAGAGGCGTGCTGTTATGTATTTGTGGGAGGATACACGGGCAGGCAGTTGGATGGCAGACATGGAGTTGTCAGGTGTGCAGTGGTCGAAGCTACAAGACCTGTGTCAAGTCCTTCAGTGTTTTGAGGAATGCACACGGCTGGTTAGTGCAGACAACGCAATAATAAGCATGAGCATCCCCCTAATGCATCTGCTGATGCAAAGTTTGACGCACATAAAGGAGCAGGCGTCTGCAGCCGAGGAAGAGGAAAGCCTTAATGACAGTCAGCCATTGTCTGGTCAGGGCCGTGTAGAGGACGCGGTAGCGGGCGAAGAGGAGGAGGAGGACGAGGAGGATGATGGGGATGAGTACTTTTTTAATGAGGAAGCTTCTCCTGGGCCAACAGAAATTAGTGGCGTTGCAAGGCCGGGTTCTGTTTTTGTAAGGGAGACAAGTGACGTAGATTTGCCTGTAACTGCCCCTCAAACCAGCACAACCGCAGATTTGCCAACTGGAACTTTGGCCCACATGGCGGATTATGCCTTACGTATCCTCAAAAAGGACCCACGCATTATTAAAATGATGAGCGATGACGATTACTGGTTGGCCTGCATCCTTGACCCTCGCTATAAAGGCAAATTGCAAAATATTATGCCACATGAGAACCTCAAACAAATATTAGCAACCAAACAAGCTACTCTTGTAGACCGTTTGATTCAGGCATTCCCAGCACACAGCGCCGGTGATGGTTCTCACACGAGCTGCAGGGGGCTACAGGGCAGAGGTGTTAGAGGTGCACAGATCAGAAGTGACGTTGGACAGAGGGGTTTTCTGACCAGGTTGTGGAGTGATTTTGCAATGACCGCAGACAGGACAGGTACTGCAGCATCTATTCAAAGTGACAGGAGACAACATTTGTCCAGTATGGTTACTAACTATTTTTCAGCCCTTATTGATGTTCTCCCTCAACCGTCATTCCCATTTGATTACTGGGCATCCAAATTAGACACCTGGCCTGAATTGGCAGAATATGCGTTGCAGGAGCTTGCTTGCCCAGCAGCTAGTGTGCTATCAGAAAGAGTATTCAGTGCTGCTGGTTCAATATTAACCGAAAAAAGGACTCGTCTGGCTACCCAAAATGTGGATGATCTCACCTTCATTAAAATGAACCACTCCTGGATTTCAAATTATTTTGCCCCACCTTTCCCGGCTGACACCTAGCTTTCCTATAAAAAGGTCTTGCTTGTGGACTGGTCTTACTGAGTGTTAAAATCTCTTAATTTGCAGCAGCTGTTTGACCAGCATACGACATGTTTACACATCCCCCAATGGGAAAACTCCCCCCACGGGGCCGTTGTCTCACTCTCGACACTTGGCGCAAGCACCAGTTAGTTACAGTGCTGTTTGTCAGAAGAGGTGGGTGTGCTCGCTTTTGGTCGACGGCACTGCCACTGGGTCCCTCATAGTACAATGTAGTGTCTCTGGCGGTGGTGGTGCGCACCCAACGTCAGACACACCGTTTTAACATGAGGGGCCCTGGGGCGGTACCGCCGGCCACAAGAGAGTTCCCCCCCCCAGCTCAAACTGTGCTCTACCACGTGCCAAATTATCTCGCACAGCTCCACCAATGTTTAGTCTATGCGCTGACATCATTCAATGCCTGGCACTGACAATCAATACCAATTTGTTGACATCTATGATGATAGTTACAGTAGTCTGGGTCAGTGTCCTATATTGACACCAGTAAATACTAATTTACTGCCAAATTACTTTGTCATAAACTCTGCAGATAAGCCCACCCCTGTACCTAAGCATGCCACCCTTTTTTTTTATTTATAGTTGTTTTGCGAGACATTAACATCTATTTATTTTTTGGGAGTACTAACTGTGTCAGACACTTCTTGCAATACTCCTCCACTGACCACAATGCTGCCTGCCTTTGTATCCATGTAACCGATTTAAAACTGCCATGCCTGCCTATTGTTTGTTATTTTAGGCCTTTGATAGCCTGTCTGCGGCCCCTACTTGCAATACTCCTCCACTGACCACAATGCTGCCTGCCTGTGTATCCATGTAACCGATTTAAAACTGCCATGCCTGCCTATTGTTTGTTATTTTAGGCCTTTGATAGCCTGTCTGTGGCCCCTACTTGCAATACTCCTCCACTGACCACAATGCTGCCTGCCTGTGTATCCATGTAACCGATTTAAAACTGCCATGCCTGCCTATTGTTTGTTATTTTAGGCCTTTGATAGCCTGTCTGCGGCCCCTACCTGCAATACTCCTCCACTGACCACAATGCTGCCTGCCTGTGTATCCATGTAACCGATTTAAAACTGCCATGCCTGCCTATTGTTTGTTATTTTAGGCCTTTGTTAGCCTGTCTGCGGCCCCTACTTGCAATACTCCTCCACTGACCACACCAATGCTGCCCGTGTACCCCTGGAACCTATTTAAAAGTTCATAGAGCCTAGTTATATATTTTATTTACTATTAATAAGGCCATGATGGACTACGCTGTACCACGCTACAAGCTAACCAGTCGACACTTCTTTTGTGAGAAAAGCCATCCCAACCCTCCACCAGCATGTAAAAGACCGCATTGTCCATGCACTCTGGCAATCTGTGAGTACAAAGGTGCACCTGACAACAGACGCATGGACCTGTAGGCATGGCCACGGAAGATTACGTGTCCATTAAGGCGCAATGGGTTAATGTGGTGGATGCATGGTCCACAGGGGACAGCCTACTAAGTCTGTCTGCAGTCCCTAATTCAAATTGTCCTCCACTGTCTAAATCGGAGCTTCCACCTTCTGGCTTTCGGCCTATAGTATCAGAAATTAAACTGCATTTGGCCTTCAACTTTGGTTACGGCCTACTAACGGTGTCTGCCCCTGCCTGGTGTTTGTCCTCAACTGAATAAAGCTGAGCTTCAACCTTCTGGCTCTCATTAAGTGCTCTGTTTTTAAAAATTGGTGGTTAGGGCCTACTAACGGTGTCTGCCCCTCCCTGGTGTTTGCCCTCAACTGAATAAAGCTGAGCTTCCACCTTCTGGCTTTCGGCCTATAGTATCAGATATTAAATGCATTTGGCCTTCAACTTTGGTTACGGCCTACTAACGGTGTCTGCCCCTGCCTGGTGTTTGTCCTCAACTGAATAAAGCTGAGCTTCAACTTTCTGGCTCTCATTAAGTGCTGTGTTTTTAAAAATTGGTGGTTAGGGCCTACTAACGGTGTCTGCCCCTCCCTGGTGTTTGCCCTCAACTGAATAAAGCTGAGCTTCCACCTTCTGGCTTTCGGCCTATAATATCAGATATTAAACTGCATTTAGCCTTCAACTTTGGTTACGGCCTACTAACGGTGTCTGCCCCTGCCTGGTGTTTGTCCTCAACTGAATAAAGCTGAGCTTCAACCTTCTGGCTCTCATTAAGTGCTGTGTTTTTAAAAATTGGTGGTTAGGGCCTACTAACGGTGTCTGCCCCTCCCTGGTGTTTGCCCTCAACTGAATAAAGCTGAGCTTCCACCTTCTGGCTTTCGGCCTATAGTATCAGATATTAAACTGCATTTGGCCTTCAACTTTGGTTACGGCCTACTAACGGTGTCTGCCCCTGCCTGGTGTTTGTCCTCAACTGAATAAAGCTGAGCTTCAACCTTCTGGCTCTCATTAAGTGCTGTGTTTTTAAAAATTGGTGGTTAGGGCCTACTAACGGTGTCTGCCCCTCCCTGGTGTTTGCCCTCAACTGAATAAAGCTGAGCTTCAGTCTTAGGGTACCGTCACACAGTGGCATTTTTATCGCTACGACGGCACGATTCGTGACGTTCTAGCGATATCGTTACGATCTCGCAGTGTCTGACACGCTACTGCGATCAGGCACCCAGCTGAGAATCGTACGTCGTAGCACATCGTTTGAAACTTTCTTTCGTCGCTGGATCTCCCGCTGTCATCGCTGGATCGTTGTGTGTGACAGCGATCCAGCGATGCGTTCGCTGGTAACCAGGGTAAACATCGGGTAACTAAGCGCAGGGCCGCGCTTAGTAACCCGATGTTTACCATGGTTACCAGCGTAAAAGTAAAAAAAAACAAACCGTACATGCTCACCATCTGATGTCCGTCAGGTCCCTTGCCGTCCGCTTCCCGCTCTGACTGTCTGCCGGCCGGAAAGTGAGAGCAGATCACAGCGGTGACGTCGCCGCTGCGCTCTGCTCTCACTGTACGGCCGGATCTCAGTCAGAGCGGGAAACAGACTGCAAGGGACCTGACGGACATCAGATGGTGAGCATGTACTGTTTTTTTTTTTTTTACTTTTACGCTGGTAACCACGGTAAACATCGGGTTACTAAGCACGGCCCTGCGCTTAGTAACCCGATGTTTACCCTGGTTACCTGGGGACTTCGGCATCGCTCCAGCGCCGTGATTGCAACGTGTGACCGCAGTCTACGACGCTGGAGCGATAATCATACGACGCTGCGACGTCACGAATCGTGCCGTCGTAGCGATGTAAATGGTACTGTGTGACAGTACCCTTAGGCTTTTGGCCTAAAGTATCAGATATTAAACTGCATTTGGCCTATTAGTGTGTTTGGGCCCTTAAAACAGTGTCTGCTGCTCCTGGGTTTGCTACTCCACTGAACAAAGCAATGCCGCCTGTTTAGTCCTGTTACCAATTTTGAACTGCATTTAGCCTACTTTATTCTTTGGCCCTATATCTGTTTCCTCCTCATCCTGCCCATTGCCCAGCCACTGCTAGATGAGTCTGCTGGTACATTGACCTAGACCACTACATTCCCCTTGCACTCTATACAGCCAGAATCTGACCCTGCTGAAAGTAAAGTTCCCCTTCCCGCATGTTATACCACCTTACACAGGGACAAAGAGGAAGGTGCAGATGAAAGTGAAGTCCTTCATCAGGTGGGGGGGGCATACTCGTTGGCGACGTCACTGGCACAGGGCCCCTCAGAGTACGCAAAAGTGTCGCTGCTGGTGGGAGGCGCCCCCGCCGTGCAAACACACCGCTGTACTTTGAGGGGCCCTGTGCCAGTGCCAATGCGAACAAGTGTGCCCCCCTGCTTGCTCAGGATCACAGCACTTGCAACGTTGAAATACTTACCTCTCCCTGCTCCACCGCCGTGACGTAGTCCACGATTCCTGGGCCCACTAAAACCTTGAACCAGCCCTACCCCCCACAACTTTTGCCAAATGACCCCCAAGTTCCATTGAACAACTATTATTATAAAGTTAATTAAGATTGACAAGCTTCAGAAACAAGAATGGATGTTTTTGGCATTAAAATGGGCACTGTAGATGTTTTTCTGGCCTCCACTCACTGCCGACTATGCTTCCCTATTGACTTGCATTGGGTTTCGTGTTTCGGTCGATCCCCGACTTTTAGCGATAATCGGCCGACTGCACTCGACTCGACTCTGGACAAAGTCGGGTTTCACAAAACCCGACTCGATCTTTAAAAAATGAAAGTCGCTCAACCCTACTCAGCACTGTTAAAAAGCGGCGCTGTGGAATAAGTACCCTTGACTGCCGGGGTTATGGACGTTGACTATCATTGTTAGGGAAAGCCAGGTGGTGCAAAGAATTTTCCAAGTAAGATTGGATGAAAATCTCTTAAAAAAAAAAAAAAAAAAGAATAGAAAAGCTCTTGGCTGGATACAAAAAGCATTCAAGCTGTGATACTTTGAAAAGGAGGTGCTACCAGATATTGACCATATATAAACATCCCACAATGGACAATAATACTCTTGGTCTCTCCCACATACTAATAGTAATGTGTTCGAGAGATAACAATTCAAGAGACCATATTTTACTATCTAGGACACTCCAGCAACACATGAAGAAAACCAGAGAATAACACACAGAGTATAAGTCCCAGTTACCAAAGGTATAAACACATGTTTTTATTCATAAAACAATCAAAATACATTATTCATATACAGTTTAATCATTACAAACATCATGTAAACAGCGAGGGAACCAAAGGAAAACACTGAAAAACAATCTACACGGCAGTAGCCCCCAAAAACGTATCTAATTAATATACATGCTAAAGTGCTACAAGTGCATTTAAAGGCAAAGATACTACATATACCGGGTGGCTACAGGTCATTCAACAAGTAAATCCCACAGTGTGGTACCGGTCAGAAATCCGGCATATACCATGCTCAACCCGGTTCAATAGCTCTTACCCATTCCACAGGTATACAGGGGTCCTCGCCGAAGCCCCAACGCGCGTTTCGCGTCGGCTTCGTCAGACTGCCCCGATTTCCTTTGGTTCCCTCGCTGTTTACATGATGTTTGTAATGATTAAACTGTATATGAATAATGTATTTCGATTGTTTTATGAATAAAAACATGTGTTTATACCTTTGGTAATTGGGACTTATACTCCATATGTTATTCTCTGGTTTTCTTCAGATATTAACCATGCAGGGTGCCAAATCTTTAGCATCAGCCCATTTTCCTTTTTCTAATTTGTAAAATGTAAGCGATGAAAATATATTTAGTATTATTTTGCCTAAAATACAAAGAAAATGTGTCATTAATTTTAGGCCTTGTAGAGATCACAGGGGGGACGCGGCCGATCGTGGCCGATCGCGGCCGGGTGTCAGCTGCCTATCGCAGCTGACATCCGGCACTATGTGCCAGGAGCGGTCACGGACCGCCCCCGGCACATTAACCCCCGGCACACCGCGATCAAACATGATCGCGGTGTGTCGGCGGTACAGGGAAGCATCGCGCAGGGAGGGGGCTCCCTGCGTGCTTCCCTGAGACCCCCGGAGCAACGCGATGTGTCCTGGCATCCGGGTCCTGCAGGGAGGGAGGTGGCTTACCGAGTGCCTGCTCAGAGCAAGCGCTTGGTAAGCCTGCAGCACTGTAAGTCAGATCGCCGATCTGCCAGAGTGCTGTGCAAACTGTCGGATCAGCGATCTGTGATGTCCCCCCCTGGGACAAAGTAAAAATGTAAAAAAAAAATTTCCACATGTGTAAAAAAAAAAAAAAATAAAAATCCTAAATAAAGAAAAAATATATATATATTATTCCCATAAATACATTTCTTTATCTAAAAATTAAAAAAGAAAACAATAAAAGTACACATATTTAGTATCGCCGCGTCCGTAACGACCCAACCTATAAAACTGTCCCACTAGTTAACCCCTTCAGTGAACACCGTAGGAAAAAAAAAAAAAACGAGGCAAAAAACAACGCTTTATTATCATACCGCCGAACAAAAAGTGGAATAACACGCGAACAAAAAGACGAATTTAAATAACCATGGTACCGCTGAAAACGTCATCTTGTCCCGCAAAAAACGAGCTGCCATACAGCATCATCAAAGAAAAAATTAAAAAGTTATAGTCCTCAGAATAAAGCGATGCCAAAATAATTATTTATTCTATAAAATAGTTTTTATCGTATAAAAGCGCCAAAACATAAAAAAATGATATAAATGAGGTATCGCTGTAATCGTACTGACCCGAAGAATAAAACTGCTTTATCAATTTTACCAAACGTGGAACGGTATAAACGCCTCCCCCAAAAGAAATTCATGAATAGCTGTTTTTTTGTCATTCTAAAAAGCGATCAAAAACTGTCACGTGTCCGAAAATGTTACCAATAAAAACGTCAACTCGTCCCACAAAAAACAAGACCTCACATGACTCTGTGGACCAAAATATGGAAAAATTATAGGTCTCAAGATGTGGAGACGCAAAAACTTTTTTGCTATAAAAAGCATCTTTTAGTGTGTGACGGCTGCCAATCATAAAAATCTGCTATAAAAAATGCTATAAAAGTAAATCAAACCCCCATTCATCACCCCCTTAGTTAGGGAAAAATAATAAAATTAAAAAAATGTATTTATTTCCATTTTCCCATTCCGGATAGGGCTAGGGTTAGGGTTAGGGTTAGGGTTGGGGCTAGGGTTGGAGCTAAAGTTAGGGTTGGGGCTAAAGTTAGGGTTAGGGTTTGGATTACATTTACGGCTGGGATTAGGGTTGGGATTAGAGTTAGGGGTGTGTCAGGGTTAGGGGTGTGGTTAGGGTTACCGTTGGGATTAGGGTTAGGGGTGTGTTTGGATTAGGGTTTCAGTTAGAATTGGGGAGTTTCCACTGTTTAGGCACATCAGGCGCTCTCCAAACGCGACATGGCGTCCGATCTCAATTCCAGCCAATTCTGCATTGAAAAAGTAAAACAGTGCTCCTTCCCTTCCGAGCTTTCCCGTGCGCCCAAACAGGGGTTTATCCCAACATATGGGGCATCAGCGTACTCGGGACAAATTGGACAACAACTTTTGGGGTCCAAGTTCTCGTTACCCTTGGGAAAATATAAATTTGGGGGGCTAAAAATCATTTTTGTGGGAAACAAAAAGGATTTTTTATTTTCACGGCTCTGCGTTATAAACTGTAGTGAAACACTTGGGGGTTCAAAGTTCTCACAACACATCTAGATAAGTTCTTTGGGAGGTCTAGTTTCCAATATGGGGTCACTTGTGGGGGGGTTTCTACTGTTTGGGTACATCAGGGGCTCTGCAAATGCAACGTGATGCCTGCAGACCAATCCATCTAAGTCTGCATTCCAAATGGCGCTCCTTCCCTTCCGAGCTCTGCCATGCGCCCAAACAGTGGTTCCCTCCCACATATGGAGTATCAGCATACTCAGGACAAATTGGACAACAACTTTTGGGGTCCAATTTCTCCTGTTACCCTTGTGAAAATACAAAACTGGGGGCTAAAAAATCATTTTTGTGAACAAAAAAAAAGAATTTTTATTTTCACGGCTCTGCGTTATAAATTGTAGTGAAACACTTGGGGGAACAAAGCTCTCAAAACACATCTAAATAAGTTCCTTAGGGGGTCTAATTTCTAAAATGGTGTCACTTGTGGGGGGGTTTAATGTTTAGGCACATCAGGGGCTCTCCAAACGCGACATGGTGTCCCATCTCAATTCCAGTCAATTTTGCATTGAAAAGTCAAACGGCGCTCCTTCCCTTCCGAGCTCTGCCATGCGCCCAAACAGTCGTTTACCCCCACATATCGAGTATCAGCGTACTCAGGACAAATTGCACAACAACTTTTGGTGTCCAATTTCTTCTCTTACCCTTGGGAAAATAAAAAATTGGGGGCGAAAAGATCATTTTTGTGAAAAAATATGATTTTTTATTTTTACGGCTCTGCATTATAGACTTCTGTGAAGCACTTGTTGGGTCAAAGTGCTCACCACACATCTAGATAAGTTCCTTAAGGGGTCTACTTTCCAAAATGGTGTCACTTGTGGGGGGTTTCAATGTTTAGGCACATCAGGGGCTCTCCAAACGCAACATGGCATCCCATCTTAATTCCAGTCAATTTTGCATTGAAAAGTCAAATGGCGCTCCTTCTCTTCCGAGCTCTGCTATGCACCCAAACAGTGGTTTACCCCCACATATTTGGTATCGGCGTACTCAGGACAAATTGCACAACAACTTTTGGGGTCCAATTTCTTCTCTTACATTTGGGAAAATAAAAAATTGGGGGCTAAAAGATAATTTTTGTGAAAAAATATGATTTTTTATTTTTACAGCTCTGCATTATAAACTTCTGTGAAGCACTTGGTGGGTCAAAGTGCTCACCACACATCTAGATAAGTTCCTTAGGTGGTCTACTTTCCAAAGTGGTGTCACTTGTGGGGAGTTTCAATGTTTAGGCACATCAGGGGCTCTCCAAACGCAACATGGCGTTCCATCTCAATTCCAGTCAATTTTGCATTGAAAAGTCAAATGGTGCTCCTTCCCTTCCGAGCTCTGCCATGCACCCAAACAGTGGTTTACCCCCACATATGGGGTATCAGCATACTCAGCACAAATTGTACAACAACTTTTGGGGTCCATTTTCTCCTGTTACTCTTGGTAAAATAAAACAAATTGGAGCTGAAGTAAATTTCTTGTGTAAAAAAGTTAAATGTTAATTTTTATTTAAACATTCCAAAAATTCCTGTGAAACACCTGAAGGGTTAATAAACTTCTTGAATGTGGTTTTGAGCACCTTGAGGGGTGCAGTTTTTAGAATGGTGTCACACTTGGGTCTTTTCTATCATATAGACCCCTCAAAATGACTTCAAATGAGATGTGGTCCCTAAAAAAAATGGTGTTGTAAAAATGAGAAATTGCTTGTCAACTTTTAACCCTTTTAACTCCCTTATAAAAAAAACTTTGGTTCCTAAATTGTGCTGATGTAAAGTAGACATGTGGGAAATGTTACCTATTAAGTATTTTGTGTGGCATATCTCTGTGATTTAAGGGTATAAAAATTCAAAGTTGGAAAATTGTGAAATTTTCAAAATTTTCGCCAAATTTCCATTTTTTTCACAAATAAACACAGGTTATATCGAAGACATTTTACCACTATCATGAAGTACAATATGTCATGAGAAAACAATGTCAGAATCGCCAAGATCCGTTGAAGCGTTCCAGAGTTATAACCTCAGAAAGGGACAGTGGTCAGAATTGTAAAAATTGGCCCGGTCATTAACGTGCAAACCACCCTTGGGTGTAAAAGGGTTAAAGGGGGAGACACGACATATCATGTATTTATACGCCATATGTCATGAAGGGGTTAAAGTCCCATAGAGAAACTAAGCAAAAAAAAGTTTAAAACATTTGTAAAAATAATTTAAAAAATTACAAAATAATTAAAAAAATTGTTATACCCATAAATACTTATATTTGTGAATAAAAAAAAACAAATAAAGAACACATATGTGGTATTGCCGCATCCAGAACCTGATGTATAAAACTTTTGCACTAGTTAACCTCTTTAGTGAACACCATAAAAAAAGGCAAAAGCTATGCTTTTTCATCATATCACCGAACAAAAAGTGGAATAAAATGTGATCAAAATGTAAAATGTAAATAAAAATGGTATGACTGAAAACATCATCTTGTGCCGCAAAAAATAAACAGCTGCCATAAAGCTTTGTTAGAGGAGAAATGAAAAAAAGCTATAACTCTCACAATAATGGAAAATCAATTATTTTTTCTATACAATTATTTTTTATTGAGCAAAAGTGGCAAAACATAAAAAATGACATAAATGTGGTATTGCTATAATCATATTGACCCAAAGAATAAAGCTGCCTTATAACTTTTATCAGACGGTGAACACCATAAAAAAAAATCCTGAATTGTTGGTTTTTGTTCATTCTGCCTCCCAAAAATTGGAATAGAAAGCAATGAAAAATGTAATATGCCAAAGATAGTACCAATAAAAATGTCAACTCGTCCTGCAAAAAACAAGCCCGCCCATGGCTCTGTAGGCTGAAATTATAGTTCTTAAAATATGGCGATGCTGCAATAAAAAGCGCCTTTTAGTGTGTGATAGTAGCCTGTTGTGAATTTGCTTTTTGCTCCCTCTAGTGGTTACTAGTTTTTTGACTCTGGTTTTTCTGTCATTCCTTTTATCCGCACCTGGGTCGTTAGTTAGGGGTGTTGCTATATAAGCTCCCTGGACCTTCAGTTCAATGCCTGGCAACGTAGTTATCAGAGCTAGTCTGCTGTGCTCTTGTCTACTGATCCTGGTTCCAGTTATATCAGCTAAGTCTGCCTTTTGCTTTTTGCTATTTGTTTTGGTTTTGTATTTTTGTCCAGCTTGTTCCAAATCTATATCCTGACCTTTGCTGGAAGCTCTAGGGAGCTGGTGTTCTCCCCCCGGACCGTTAGACGGTTCGGGGGTTCTTGAATTTCCAGTGTGGATTTTGATAGGGTTTTTGTTGACCATATAAGTTACCTTTCTTTATTCTGCTATCAGTAAGCGGGCCTCTCTGTGCTAAACCTGGTTCATTTCTGTGTTTGTCATTTCCTCTTACCTCACCGTCATTATTTGTGGGGGGCTTCTATCCAGCTTTGGGGTCCCCTTCTCTGGAGGCAAGAAAGGTCTTTGTTTTCCTCTACTAGGGGTAGCTAGATTCTCCGGCTGGCGCGTGTCATCTAGAATCAACGTAGGAATGATCCCCGGCTACTTCTAGTGTTGGCGTTAGGAGTAGATATATGGTCAAACCAGTTACCACTGCCCTATGAGCTGGATTTTTGTATTCTGCAGACTTCCACGTTCCTCTGAGACCCTCGCCATTGGGGTCATAACAGTTTGCCAGGCCAGTATTAAATGTTTAATGCATTGCAGAAGAGGGATTATAAGAAAGAAGATTCTGAGTTTTTTTTTTTTCTTCTTCCCCTTTACCTCAGAGTGGCTATGCTTGCTGCAGACATGAATGTCCAGACCTTGATTACAAGTGTGGACCAGCTGGCTACTCGTGTGCAGGGCATACAAGACTATGTTATCAGAAATCCTAGGTCAGAACCTAAAATACCGATTCCTGAACTGTTTTCCGGAGACAGGTTTAAGTTTAGGAATTTCGTGAATAATTGTAAATTGTTTTTGTCCCTGAGACCCTGTTCATCTGGAGATTCTGCTCAGCAAGTAAAAATTGTGATTTCTGTTGTGAATTTGGATTCTGGGCTCCCCCGGTGGCCGCTTGTGGAATTGGACTTGTCATCCTCTTTCCTGTTTCACCTGATTCCATCAGTAGTGGGTGTCGCTATTTAAGCTCATTTCTCTGGTGGTTTCTTGCCGGTCAACAATGTTATCTGATGCCTCTCAGTGCTTGTTCCTGCTTCTAGACTACTACTAGATAAGTTGGACTTTTGTCCATGTTTTGTTTTGCCTATTTGTTCCAGTTCACAGCTGAAGTTTTGTTACTGTGTCTGGAAAGCTCTCGTTGATCAGGGATTGCTACTCTGGCGTTATGAGTTAATGCCAGAGTTTAAGGTAATCTCTGGATGGTGTTTTGTTAGTGTTTTTCTGCTGACCATGAAAGTATACTATCTGTCTTCTGCTATCTAGTAAGCGGACCTCAAATTTGCTAAGACTATTTTCCTGCTGCGTTTGTTGTTTCATCTGAACTCACCGTCATTATATGTGGGGGGCTACTGTCTTCTTTGGAATATTTCTCTAGAGGTGAGCCAGGTCTTATATTTCCCTCTGCTAGCTATTTAGGTCTTAGGCCAGAGCTGGGCATCTAGCGATAAATAGGAAATGCTACCTGGCTATTTCTAGTTGCGCGGCAGGCTTAGTTCATGGTCAGTATAGTTCCATCTTCCGAGAGCTTGTCCCTCTATAGGCTTGCTATGATCTCTGCCTGCAGAGATCATGACAGTTTGACCGGACCATAAAGTGTTAAAGACCCAGGTTGAGAAAGGAGAGTTATAAGAAGTCTGCTGAAATTTTTTTTTTTTTTTTTCCTCCAGTCTGCCTTGCTGCAGTCTTTTCTCTCTCTCTCCTCCTAATCTCTGTATGCTCTGTGTGCACCTGACAATAATGGATCTCCAGAGTGTAACTGCGGGTTTGAATAATCTCATCACGAAAGTACAAAATTTACAAGATTTTGTGGTACATGCTCCGGTATCTGAGCCGAGAATTCCTTTGCCGGAGTTCTTCACAGGGAATAGAGCTAGCTTCCAGAATTTCCGAAATAATTGTAAGCTTTATTTGTCCCTGAAGTCTCGTTCAGCTGGAGACCCTGCTCAGCAGGTTAGGATTGTGATTTCCTTGCTCAGGGGTGACCCTCAAGATTGGGCCTTCTCATTGCCAGCAGGGGATCCTGCGTTACGCGATGTGGATGCGTTTTTTCTGGCCTTGGGCTTGCTTTATGAGGAACCTCATTTGGAACTTCAGGCAGAAAAAACTTTGATGGCACTATCTCAGGGGCAAGACGAAGCTGAAGTTTTCTGCCAAAAATTCCGTAAATGGTCTGTGCTTACTCAGTGGAATGAGTGCGCCTTGGCGGCAACTTTCAGAGAAGGTCTCTCTGATGCCGTTAAGGATGTTATGGTGGGGTTCCCTTTGCCTGCAGGTCTGAATGAGTCCATGACAATGGCTATTCAGATTGATAGGCGTCTGCGGGAGCGCAAACCGGTGCACCATCTGGCGGTGTCTATGGAAAAGACGCCAGAAAGTATGCAGTGTGATAGAATTCTGTCCAGGAGCGAGCGACAGAATTTTAGACGGAAGAATGGATTGTGTTTCTATTGTGGGGATTCTACTCATGTTATATCAGCATGCTCTAGGCGTACAAAGAAGCTTGATAAGTCTGTTTCCATTAGCACCATTCAGTCTAAGTTTATTTTGTCTGTAACCCTGATTTGCTCTTTGTCATCCATTGCCACGGACGCCTATGTTGACTCTGGCGCCGCTCTGAGTCTTATGGATTGGTCCTTTGCCAATCGTTGTGGTTTTGATTTAGAGCCTTTGGAGACTCTTATTCCTCTGAAGGGGATTGACTCCACCCCATTGGCTAATAATAAACCACAATACTGGACACAAGTAACCATGCGTATCAATCCGGATCACCAGGAGATTATTCGTTTCCTGGTGCTGTATAATTTACATGACGATTTGGTACTGGGATTGCCATGGTTGCAGTCTCACAACCCAGTCTTGGACTGGAGAGCAATGTCTGTGTTGAGCTGGGGATGTAAGGGTATTCATGGGGACGTACCTTTGGTTTCTATTTCGTCGTCCATTCCCTCTGAAGTCCCTGAGTTCCTCTCTGATTATCAAGACGTCTTTGACGAACCCAAGCTTGGGTCGTTACCTCCGCACCGTGAGTGCGATTGTGCCATAGATTTGATACCGGGTTGTAAATATCCAAAGGGTCGTTTGTTTAATTTGTCTGTGCCGGAACATGCTGCTATGCGGGAATATATAAAGGAGTCTTTGGAAAAGGGACATATTCGTCCATCTTCTTCTCCCTTGGGAGCTGGGTTTTTCTTTGTCTCAAAAAAAGACGGCTCTTTGAGACCATGTATTGATTATCGGCTTCTGAATAAGATCACTGTTAAGTATCAATACCCATTGCCATTGCTTACTGATTTGTTTGCTCGTATAGAGGGTGCTAAGTGGTTCTCTAAAATTGATCTTCGTGGGGCGTATAATTTGGTGCGGATCAGGCAGGGGGATGAGTGGAAGACCGCATTTAATACGCCCGAGGGCCACTTTGAGTATTTGGTCATGCCTTTTGGTCTTTCTAATGCCCCTTCAGTTTTCCAGTCTTTTATGCATGATATTTTCCGCGATTTTCTGGATAAATTTATGATAATATATCTGGATGATATTCTGATTTTTTCTGATGACTGGGACTCTCATGTCCAGCAGGTCAGGAGAGTTTTTCAGGTTCTGCGGTCTAATTCTTTATGTGTGAAGGGGTCTAAGTGCGTTTTTGGGGTCCAGAAAATTTCCTTTTTGGGGTATATTTTTTCTCC
The DNA here is from genome assembly GCF_051348905.1 of Ranitomeya variabilis. NCBI lineage: Eukaryota > Metazoa > Chordata > Amphibia > Anura > Dendrobatidae > Ranitomeya > Ranitomeya variabilis. The sequence goes on along the minus strand of NC_135233.1, from coordinate 930,649,380 downwards.
CTCTTCCATTGAGATGGATCCCGTCAAGGTGCAAGCTATTTGTGACTGGACTCAGCCCTCCTCTCTTAAGGGTCTTCAGAGATTTTTGGGCTTTGCCAACTTTTACCGCCGATTTATTGCTGGTTTTTCGGATGTCGTTAAACCACTGACTGATTTGACCAGACAAGGCGCTGATGTTGCTAATTGGTCCCCTCATGCTGTAGAGGCCTTTCAGGAGCTTAAGCGCCGTTTTGCCTCTGCCCCTGTGTTGCGTCAGCCTGATGTGAATCTGCCTTTTCAGGTTGAGGTTGACGCTTCGGAGATCGGAGCTGGGGCAGTGTTGTCGCAGAAAGGTTCCGACTGCTCCGTCATTAGGCCTTGTGCCTTCTTTTCTCGCAAATTTTCGCCCGCAGAGCGGAATTATGATGTTGGGAATCGGGAGCTTTTGGCCATGAAGTGGGCGTTTGAGGAGTGGCGCCATTGGCTCGAGGGGGCTAGACATCAGGTGGTGGTATTGACTGACCACAAAAATTTGATTTATCTTGAGACTGCCAGACGCCTGAATCCTAGACAGGCGCGCTGGTCTTTATTTTTTTCTCGCTTTAATTTTGTGGTGTCATACCTACCGGGTTCTAAGAATGTTAAGGCAGATGCCCTTTCTAGGAGTTTTGACCCGGACTCTCCTGGTAATTCTGAACCCACAGGTATCCTTAGGGAGGGAGTAATTTTGTCGGCCGTTTCTCCTGATCTGCGGCGGTCCTTGCAAGAGTTTCAGGCGGATAGACCGGATCGTTGTCCGCCTGATAGACTGTTTGTTCCGGATGATTGGACCAGCAGAGTCATCTCTGAGGTACATTCTTCTGCATTGGCAGGTCATCCCGGAATTTTTGGTACCAGGGATTTGGTGGCAAGATCCTTCTGGTGGCCTTCTCTGTCACGAGATGTGCGAGTCTTTGTGCAGTCATGTGACGTTTGTGCTCGGGCCAAGTCTTGTAGTTCTCGGGCTAGCGGACTGCTGTTGCCCTTGCCTATTCCTAAGAGGCCTTGGACACACATCTCGATGGATTTTATTTCAGATCTGCCTGTTTCCCAGAAGATGTCTGTCATCTGGGTGGTCTGTGACCGTTTCTCTAAAATGGTCCATTTGGTTCCTCTGCCCAAGTTGCCTTCTTCTTCTGAGTTGGTTCCTCTGTTTTTTCAGAATGTTGTCCGATTGCACGGTATTCCTGAGAATATTGTTTCTGACAGAGGTACCCAATTTGTGTCTAGATTTTGGCGGGCATTCTGTGCTAGGATGGGCATAGATTTGTCTTTTTCGTCTGCTTTTCACCCTCAGACTAATGGCCAGACCGAGCGGACTAATCAGACCCTTGAGACATATCTGAGGTGTTTTGTCTCTGCTGACCAGGATGATTGGGTTGCTTTTTTGCCATTGGCAGAGTTCGCCCTCAATAATCGGGCCAGTTCTTCCACCTTGGTGTCCCCGTTTTTCTGTAATTCGGGGTTTCACCCTCGATTTTCCTCCGGTCAGGTGGAATCCTCGGATTGTCCTGGAGTGGATGCGGTGGTAGAGAGATTGCATCACATTTGGGGGCAGGTTATGGACAATTTGAAGTTGTCCCAGGAGAAGACTCAGCGTTTTGCCAACCGTCATCGTCGTGTTGGTTCTCGGCTTTGTGTTGGAGATTTAGTGTGGTTGTCTTCTCGTTTTGTCCCTATGAGGGTCTCTTCTCCTAAGTTTAAACCTCGGTTCATCGGCCCTTATAGAATATTGGAGATTCTTAATCCTGTTTCTTTCCGTTTGGACCTCCCTGCGTCCTTTTCCATTCATAACGTTTTTCATCGGTCGTTATTGCGCAGGTATGAGGTACCTGTTGTACCTTCAGTTGAGCCTCCTGCTCCGGTGTTGGTTGAGGGTGAGTTGGAGTACGTTGTGGAGAAAATTTTGGACTCTCGTGTTTCCAGACGGAAACTCCAGTATCTGGTCAACTGGAAGGGTTACGGCCAGGAGGATAATTCTTGGGTCAATGCATCTGATGTTCATGCTTCTGATCTTGTTCGTGCCTTCCATAGGGCTCATCCTGGTCGCCCTGGTGGATCTGGTGAGGGTTCGGTGCCCCCTCCTTGAGGGGGGGGTACTGTTGTGAATTTGGATTCTGGGCTCCCCCGGTGGCCGCTTGTGGAATTGGACTTGTCATCCTCTTTCCTGTTTCACCTGATTCCATCAGTAGTGGGTGTCGCTATTTAAGCTCATTTCTCTGGTGGTTTCTTGCCGGTCAACAATGTTATCTGATGCCTCTCAGTGCTTGTTCCTGCTTCTAGACTACTACTAGATAAGTTGGACTTTTGTCCATGTTTTGTTTTGCCTATTTGTTCCAGTTCACAGCTGAAGTTTTGTTACTGTGTCTGGAAAGCTCTCGTTGATCAGGGATTGCTACTCTGGCGTTATGAGTTAATGCCAGAGTTTAAGGTAATCTCTGGATGGTGTTTTGTTAGTGTTTTTCTGCTGACCATGAAAGTATACTATCTGTCTTCTGCTATCTAGTAAGCGGACCTCAAATTTGCTAAGACTATTTTCCTGCTGCGTTTGTTGTTTCATCTGAACTCACCGTCATTATATGTGGGGGGCTACTGTCTTCTTTGGAATATTTCTCTAGAGGTGAGCCAGGTCTTATATTTCCCTCTGCTAGCTATTTAGGTCTTAGGCCAGAGCTGGGCATCTAGCGATAAATAGGAAATGCTACCTGGCTATTTCTAGTTGCGCGGCAGGCTTAGTTCATGGTCAGTATAGTTCCATCTTCCGAGAGCTTGTCCCTCTATAGGCTTGCTATGATCTCTGCCTGCAGAGATCATGACAGATTTCATTCTTACGGGGCGACCCTCAGGATTGGGCTTTTTCGCTGGCGCCAGGAGATCCGGCATTGGCTGATCTTGATGCGTTTTTTCTGGCGCTCGGTTTACTTTATGAGGAACCCAATCTTGAGATTCAGGCAGAAAAGGCCTTGCTGGCTATGTCTCAGGGGCAGGACGAGGCTGAAGTGTATTGCCAAAAATTTCGGAAATGGTCCGTGCTGACACATTGGAACGAGTGTGCACTGGCCGCTAATTTTAGAAATGGCCTTTCTGAAGCCATTAAGAATGTTATGGTGGGTTTTCCCATTCCCACAGGTCTGAATGATACTATGGCACTGGCTATTCAAATTGACCGGCGGTTGCGGGAGCGCAAAACCGCAAATTCCCTCATGGTGTTGTCTGAACAGACACCTAATTCGGTGCAATGTGATAGAAAAACCGCAAATTCCCTCATGGTGTTGTCTGAACAGACACCTGATTTAATGCAATGTGATAGAATCCTGACTAGAAATGAGCGGAAAATTCATAGACGCCGGAATGGCTTGTGCTACTACTGTGGTGATTCTACACATGTTATCTCAGCATGCTCTAAACGTATAGCTAAGGTTGTTAGTCCTGTCACCGTTGGTAATTTGCAACCTAAATTTATTCTGTCTGTAACTTTGATTTGCTCACTGTCATCTTATCCTGTCATGGCGTTTGTAGATTCAGGTGCTGCCCTGAGTCTCATGGATCTCTCATTTGCTAAGCGCTGCGGTTTTACTCTTGAACCATTAGAAAATCCTATTCCTCTTAGGGGTATTGATGCTACACCATTGGCAGCAAATAAACCGCAGTATTGGACACAGGTTACCATGTGCATGATTCCTGAACACCGCGAGGTGATACGTTTCCTGGTTTTACATAAAATGCATGATTTGGTTGTTTTAGGGCTGCCATGGTTACAGACCCATAATCCAGTCCTGGACTGGAAGGCTATGTCAGTCTCAAGTTGGGGCTGTCGTGGTATTCATGGGGATTCCCTGCCTGTGTCTATTGCTTCTTCTACGCCTTCGGAAGTTCCGGAGTATTTGTCTGATTATCAGGATGTCTTCAGTGAGTCTGAGTCCAGTGCACTGCCTCCTCATAGGGACTGTGACTGTGCTATAGATTTGATCCCAGGCAGTAAATTTCCTAAGGGAAGACTGTTTAATCTGTCGGTACCTGAACATACCGCTATGCGTTCATATATCAAGGAGTCTCTGGAGAAAGGACATATTCATCCGTCTTCTTCCCCTCTTGGTGCGGGATTCTTTTTTGTGGCAAAAAAGGACGGATCTTTGAGACCTTGTATTGATTATCGGCTTTTAAATAAGATCACTGTCAAATTTCAGTATCCTTTACCGCTGTTGTCTGACTTGTTTGCCCGGATTAAGGGTGCCAAGTGGTTCACCAAGATAGACCTTCGTGGTGCGTACAACCTTGTGCGCATTAAGCAAGGTGATGAATGGAAAACCGCATTCAATACGCCCGAAGGTCATTTTGAGTACTTGGTGATGCCTTTTGGGCTCTCCAATGCGCCTTCAGTTTTTCAGTCCTTTATGCATGACATTTTCCGGAAGTATCTGGATAAATTTTTGATTGTTTATCTGGATGATATTTTGGTTTTTTCTGATAATTGGGATTCGCATGTGGAGCAGGTCAGGTTGGTCTTTAAAATTTTGCGTGAAAATTCTTTGTTTGTCAAGGGCTCAAAGTGTCTCTTTGGTGTACAGAAGGTTCCCTTTTTGGGGTTCATTTTTTCCCCTTCTGCTGTGGAGATGGACCCAGTCAAGGTCCGAGCTATTCTTGATTGGACTCAGCCCTCGTCAGTTAAGAGTCTTCAGAAGTTCTTGGGCTTCGCTAACTTCTACCGTCGTTTTATCGCTAATTTTTCTAGCATTGTGAAACCTTTGACGGATATGACCAAGAAGGGCTCCGATGTAGCTAACTGGGCTCCTGCTGCCGTGGAGGCTTTCCAGGAGTTGAAACGCCGGTTTACTTCGGCGCCTGTTTTGTGCCAGCCTGACGTCTCACTTCCCTTTCAGGTTGAGGTGGATGCTTCGGAGATTGGGGCAGGGGCCGTTTTGTCGCAGAGAGGCCCTGGTTGCTCTGTTATGAAACCTTGTGCCTTTTTCTCTAGGAAGTTTTCGCCTGCCGAGCGAAATTATGATGTGGGCAATCGGGAGTTGTTGGCCATGAAATGGGCATTTGAGGAGTGGCGTCATTGGCTCGAGGGTGCTAAGCATCGTGTGGTGGTCTTGACTGATCACAAAAATCTGATGTATCTCGAGTCTGCTAAACGCCTTAATCCGAGACAGGCCCGCTGGTCATTGTTTTTCTCCCGCTTTGATTTTGTTGTCTCGTATTTACCAGGTTCAAAGAATGTGAAGGCCGATGCTCTTTCTAGGAGCTTTGTGCCTGATGCTCCTGGAGTCGCTGATCCTGTTGGTATTCTTAAAGATGGAGTTATCTTGTCAGCTATTTCTCCGGATCTGCGACGTGTGTTGCAGAGATTTCAGGCTGATAGGCCTGAGTCTTGTCCACCTGACAGACTGTTTGTCCCGGATAAGTGGACCAGCAGAGTCATTTCCGAGGTTCATTCCTCGGTGTTGGCAGGTCACCCGGGAATTTTTGGCACCAGAGATCTGGTGGCCAGGTCCTTTTGGTGGCCTTCCTTGTCAAGGGATGTGCGGTCATTTGTGCAGTCCTGTGGGACTTGTGCTCGAGCTAAGCCTTGCTGTTCTCGTGCCAGCGGTTTGCTCTTGCCTTTGCCTGTCCCGAAGAGACCTTGGACACATATCTCCATGGATTTCATTTCTGATCTTCCGCTATCTCAGGGCATGTCCGTTATCTGGGTGATATGTGATCGTTTCTCCAAGATGGTCCATTTGGTTCCTTTGCCTAAGCTGCCTTCATCTTCCGATCTGGTTCCTGTGTTTTTCCAGAACGTGGTTCGTTTGCACGGCATCCCTGAGAATATTGTGTCAGACAGAGGATCCCAGTTCGTTTCCAGGTTCTGGCGATCCTTTTGTAGTAGGATGGGCATTGATTTGTCGTTTTCGTCTGCTTTCCATCCTCAGACTAATGGACAGACGGAGCGAACCAATCAGACTTTGGAGGCTTATTTGAGGTGTTTTGTCTCTGCTGATCAGGACGATTGGGTGACATTCTTGCCGTTGGCTGAGTTTGCCCTTAATAATCGGGCTAGTTCCGCCACCTTGGTTTCGCCTTTTTTCTGCAACTCTGGTTTCCATCCTCGCTTTTCTTCGGGTCATGTGGAGCCTTCTGACTGTCCTGGGGTGGATTCTGTGGTGGATAGGTTGCAGCAGATCTGGAATCATGTGGTGGACAACTTGAAGTTGTCACAGGAGAAGGCTCAGCGCTTTGCCAACCGCCGCCGCGGTGTGGGTCCCCGACTACGCGTTGGGGATTTGGTGTGGCTTTCTTCCCGCTTTGTTCCTATGAAGGTCTCCTCTCCCAAATTTAAACCTCGTTTTATTGGGCCTTACAAGATATTGGAAATCCTTAATCCTGTATCTTTTCGTCTGGATCTTCCTGTGTCGTTTGCTATTCACAATGTATTTCATAGGTCCTTGTTGCGGCGGTACATTGTGCCTGTAGTTCCTTCTGCTGAGCCTCCTGCTCCGGTGTTGGTGGAGGGCGAGTTGGAGTACGTGGTGGAGAAGATCTTGGATTCTCGCCTCTCCAGGCGGAGGCTTCAGTACCTGGTCAAGTGGAAGGGCTATGGTCAGGAGGATAATTCCTGGGTGGTCGCCTCTGATGTTCATGCGGCCGATTTGGTTCGTGCCTTTCATGCCGCTCATCCTGATCGCCCTGGTGGTCGTGGTGAGGGTTCGGTGACCCCTCACTAAGGGGGGGGTACTGTTGTGAATTTGCTTTTTGCTCCCTCTAGTGGTTACTAGTTTTTTGACTCTGGTTTTTCTGTCATTCCTTTTATCCGCACCTGGGTCGTTAGTTAGGGGTGTTGCTATATAAGCTCCCTGGACCTTCAGTTCAATGCCTGGCAACGTAGTTATCAGAGCTAGTCTGCTGTGCTCTTGTCTACTGATCCTGGTTCCAGTTATATCAGCTAAGTCTGCCTTTTGCTTTTTGCTATTTGTTTTGGTTTTGTATTTTTGTCCAGCTTGTTCCAAATCTATATCCTGACCTTTGCTGGAAGCTCTAGGGAGCTGGTGTTCTCCCCCCGGACCGTTAGACGGTTCGGGGGTTCTTGAATTTCCAGTGTGGATTTTGATAGGGTTTTTGTTGACCATATAAGTTACCTTTCTTTATTCTGCTATCAGTAAGCGGGCCTCTCTGTGCTAAACCTGGTTCATTTCTGTGTTTGTCATTTCCTCTTACCTCACCGTCATTATTTGTGGGGGGCTTCTATCCAGCTTTGGGGTCCCCTTCTCTGGAGGCAAGAAAGGTCTTTGTTTTCCTCTACTAGGGGTAGCTAGATTCTCCGGCTGGCGCGTGTCATCTAGAATCAACGTAGGAATGATCCCCGGCTACTTCTAGTGTTGGCGTTAGGAGTAGATATATGGTCAAACCAGTTACCACTGCCCTATGAGCTGGATTTTTGTATTCTGCAGACTTCCACGTTCCTCTGAGACCCTCGCCATTGGGGTCATAACAGTAGCCAAACATAAAAAAAAGATATAAATCTGATATTGCTGTTATCGCATCGACTCAAAGAATAAAGTCAACTAATCACTTATACCGCATGAGGAACGGCGTAAAAAATAAATAAAAACAATTCTTTACCTGCTGTTGATTAGTTTATTCTGCCTCCCACAGATCGCAGTAGAGCTTAGCTCACATTTATCTTGCGCTCTCCACTGAGTGCTTGCACCAGAGTTTCTATGTAAATCTCTGAAATACTTGAATTAGACAGAACCCCCGGTGGAAGATTCCCTATATTGAGGAAGATGGGGACACTGTGGATGCTGAATAGCCTATAATCCGGCTGTCTCCATCTTTTTAGGCGTGCATAAAAGCACAGTCAACAATAGTTTTGTGTACATCTGAAAACAAGGACACTGCTGATCAGAGGCCAGATGGAGTCCAGAGTAACTCTGCTGCCTCATTATAATGATTGGATCTGTTGGGGGTTTCATCAAGTCATTTGGAGATTTAGATGGAAACCCTGATATAAGTGCTCAGCGCAGAATAAATGTGATCCAAAATGTTCCCAATAAAAGCTTCAATGCAATTTACCAAAAAAAGTCCCCACTCAGATCCATCATCTGTCAATGGAAACATAGGGGACTTCCATTTAGCACAAAGGTTCTGGAAAAGTGCTACGGTTCCTTGCCCCCAAAAGATATCCAGCAAATTTTTTCACGCTCCCAAATCCATATGCCCACCTCCCTTCTGACCCACACAGTGTGCCCAAGCCACATTAAGTGTTCACATGTTTGTATTTCTGTAACGATGAGAGCCTGCTTAATTTACGGGTGCATGTCTCTGGAACCACAAGCTGGCCACAATGAACTGATCACTACAATGTACAGGAACTACAATGGCAGATTTGAAATTTTCAGTTAGCAACATCCATTGCTGCTCATTTCTGGAAAACATCCATGGAGTCAAAATCATATTCCATCAATGCCACTGTTGCATTTCTGTAGCAAGTATATGTGAATTGTAAAGCAAATGATATGTTGGGTTTTTTTTTAAAAATAAGTCTGAAAATTGTGATGTGCATTTTTTGTATTCAGCCCCCTGCAATATGATACCCTTAAATAAAATCCTGAGTGATAAATTGCCTTCAATCAGATTACTACATTTTGTCCACCTGTATGTAATTTATTCTCTGTATAACAACACCTGTTCTGTGAAGGCCTCAGAGGTTTGTTTAACCCCTTAATGACCAAGCCAATTTTTACAATTCTGACCACTGTCACTTTGAGGTTATACAGTAGCTCTGGAATGCTTCAACGTATCTGAGATTGTTTTTTCATGACATATTGTACTTCATGTTAGTGGTAAAATTTCTTCTATAAGACTTGCATTTATTTATGAAAAAAAAATAGAAATCTGGCAAAAATTTTGAAAATTTTGCAATTTTCAAACTTTTTATTTGTCTGCCCTTAAATAAGAGAGTCATGTCACAGAAAATAGTTAATCAATAACATTTCCTACATGTATACTTTACATCAGCACAATTTTGGAAACATATTTCTTTTGTTAGGAAGTTAAAAGGGTTAAAAGTTGACCAGCGATTTCTCATTTTTCCAACAAAAGTTACAAAACCATTTTTTTAGAGACCACCTCACATTTGAAGTGACTTTGAGGGGTCAATATAACAGAAAATACCCAAAAGTTACACCATTCTAAAAACAGTACCCCTCAAGGTGCTCAAAAACACTTTCAAGAAGTTATTAACCCTTCAGGTGCTTCACGAGAACTAACGCAATGTGGAAGGAAAAAATTAACATTTAATTTTTTTCACAAAAAAACTTACTTTAGACCCAAACATTTTTATTTTCACAAGAGTATCAGGAGAAAATGGACCACAAAATGTGTTGTAAAATTTCACCTGAGTACACCGATACCCCATATGTGGGGGAAATCCATTATTTGGGCGCATGGCAGGGCTCAGAAGGGAGGGAGCACCATTTGACTTTTTGGTGGCAAAATTGGCTGGAATCAATGGCGGGCACCATGTTGCATTTGGAGACCCCCTTATGTGCCTAAATAGTGGAAACTCCCCAATTCTAACTCCAACCCTAACACAGCCCTAAACCCAACCCTAAGCCCAACACCACAACCTTTACCCCAACCCAATTGTAACCACAACCCTAACCCCAACCCAACCCTAACAAGACCCTAACCCCAACACAACCCAAACCCCAATCCAAATCTAACCCCGACCCAACCTTAACACCAGGTACGGACTGGGACTGAAATTCAGCAATGGCATTTAAAATCACACAGGCGCATGCCGTCCATGCCCCCGAGCACCAGATGTTAACTAGTGTTGAGCATTCCGATACTGCAAATATCGGGTATCGGCCGATATTCGCTTTATCGGAATTCCGATACCGAGTTCCGATATTTTTGTGATATCGGAAATCGGAATCGGAAGTTCCTATAACTTCCCAGTGTATGGTTCCCAGGGTCTAGAGGAGAGGAAACTCTCCTTCAGGCCCTGGGATCCATATCCATGTAAAAAATAAAGAATAAAAATAAAAAAATATGATATACTCACCCTCGGACGGGCCCTGGCTGTCACCGCTGCAAGCGTCTGCCTCCGTTCCCAAGATTACAGTGAGTGTAGGACCTGCCATGACGTCGCGGCCTTGTGATTGGTCGCATGACCGCTCATGTGACCGGTCATGTGACCGCGACATCATCGAAGGTCCTTCACTCACTGCATTCTTAGGAACGGAGGCAGACGCTTGCAGCGGTGAGAGCCAGGGCCCGTCCGAGGGTGAGTATATCCATATTTTTTATTTTTATTCTTTATTTTTTACATGAATATGGATCCCAGGGCCTGAAGGAGAGTTTCCTCTCCTTCAGACCCTGGGAACCATCCAGGATATCTTCCGATATTTGTGTCCCATTGACTTGTATTGGTATCGGGTATCGGTATCGGCGATATCCGATATTTTTGGGATATCGGCCGATCCAATCCGATACCGATACTTTCAAATATCGGAAGGTATCGCTCAAAACTAATGTTAACATATTACTAATATTACCCAGGATTGAAGAAAGCAAGATTTACTACAAGGCCAATATTTCTAATGATACCTGTGGCCTGCTGGGATAAGTGACGAAGTCAGCGACTTTGTGCTCTGTCACAACTTTTAACAATATGGGTGTCTTGAGAACACCAATTCTGTTAACAACATAGCAGACAAGGCAGCCCACAACCAGACAGGCCTTTCTGGCATTTGCCAGAATTGCCAGATGGCCAGTCCGGCCCTGCTTAACACCAACACAACCCTGACCCAAACACAACCCCAACCCTAACACAACCCTAATCCCAGCTCTATCCACATCCCTAACCCTAGCCCCAACCCCAAGCCTAACCTTAATTGCAAAGAATGGAAAAAATACGATTTTTTATTTTATTATTTTTATCTAACTAAGGGGGTGACAAAGAGAGGTCTGATTTACTATTTTTTTATTTTGATCACTGTGATAGGGTCTATCACAGTGATCAAAGTGAACAAATAGGAAAAATCTCCTACTGTTACTGAGTACCGCCCGTCAAAGATCGTTGGATGCACTGTGCATGCGCCCGCCATTTTCTTCCGGGAAGATGATGTGGAGGGTCGGTGGATGGAGCAGGAGGACCCAGGGGGGCGGGCGGAGGTACCGGGGGGCCTTGGGGGACCCTATTTCTCTCTCCTCTGGTATGCTAGATCATATCAGAAAAGAGAGAAATTAATGGAAAATTGGACCTTTTTTTGTGATTGCAGTTATTCAGTGAATAACAGCAATCACGTGACGGAATGGAAAAACTGACCCGAATCATGTTCACCAGGGTCTCAGCTACCCCAAGTAGCCGATGCCCTGGAGATTTTCCGACACTGGGGGATGCTATACACTTATTTCTCAGTGCCGTTAAAAAGCGGTGCTGAGGATTAAGGCCCCTTAACAGCTGCTGTTAAACGGCGCTTCGGCTGTCGTTAAGGGATTAAGAACATTAGTGATAAAGCAGTATCATGAAATCCAAAGAACACACCAGACAGGTCAGGGATAAAGTTGTGGAGAAGAGTTAAGCAGGGTTAGGTTATAAAAAGTCCAAGCTCTAAACATCTCATGAGCACAGTTCAATCATCCTAAAATGGAAGAAGTATGGTACAACAGCACACCTACCAAGACATGGCTGTCCACCTTATCTTACAGTATATCACAAGCAAGGAGATCACTGATCGAAGCTGCAGAGATCCACAACTCAGGTGGGAGAATCTGTCCACAGGATAACTATTAGTCACTAGATGGTAGCCCGATTCTAACGCATCGGGTATTCTAGAATATGTATTTAGTTTATTTATGAAGATTTTAGAATAATACATTGAATACACAGGATCCGGCCGGCCGGGCGCGACAAATTAGTGAAGCGTGGTTCAAATCCCACGCCAATTCGCAGCCGGACTGCGCCTGTCCCTGATTGTTTGCGGCCGGCCACGTAGTATATAGCACAGCCACGTAGTATATAGCACAGCCACGTAGTATATAACAGCCCACGTAGTAAATAGCACAGCCACGTAGTACATAGCACAGCCATGTAGTATATAGCACAGCCCACGGAGTATATAGCACAGCCACATAGTATATAGCACAGCCCATGGAGTGTATAACAGCTGTGGTGATACGCTACATGAGTGTGTTGGGGGACACTCGCTTGGCATAGGATTCAAGCACTCAGGCACGGTACCTCACACAAATCTGGTCAGATCTGGTTTATTAAACTTCATAAACCACATGACATACAGTCTATTTCATTATGTCCATGAACTTATCACGACCATCAGTCTGTTCATGCAGCAGATAAACTTCTCTGGAATATATTACAATCCCCTTGTCCGGGGTTACCTTTCAGGAGTTCCACTCCTCACGCTGACTTCACGTCAGTCCCAGGTCCTCAACACAGACCGTCCAGGTCTACGGTCTCTAGGTGCTTCCAGGACGACTCCACTCCCAGGAGCTTCCAACACTGACCGTCCAGGTCTACGGTCTCTAGGTGTTTCTAGGACGACTCCACTCCCTGGAGCCTCCAACACTGACCGTCCAGGACCTAAAGCACACAGGCCACTCCATGCCAAAGCCCAACCATGTGCTATTCAGGACATCTGTCCCCACTTGGAACCATCCAACACACAGGCCACTCTGCAGTGTCCAGCCAGGACAAATGGAAGTCTGTCCTGTTGTGAATTCTGTTTGTGGGCTCCCCCGGTGGTGTTTTATGGTAGTGTCACTTATTTGCCTTCTTCTATCCTTGATCACCTGTTGACACCCATTAGGGGAGTTTCCTATTTAAGGCTGCTTGGCTGCTGGTCTGATGCCGGCCAACAATGTATCAGTAGCATTCTGTTGCATTCTCCTGCCTCAAGATCCTGTTCAGCTAAGTTGAATTTTGTTTCTAGTTTATGCTATTTTTGTCCAGCTATTTGCAATGTGACTCTCTGTAGCTGGAAGCTCTCGTGGACTGAAATTGCCACTCCAGTGGCATGAGTTGTCACTGGAGTTTTAAAGTAATTTCAGGATGGTGTTTTGAGTAGTGTTTTGAAGTTGACCGTGAAGTGACTCTTTCCTGTACTTCTGCTATCTAGTAAGCGGACCTCACTGTGCTAAATCTGCTGTTCATCCTACGTATGTCTTTTCCTCTTGACTCACCGTCAATATCTGTGGGGGGCTGCTATCTCCTTTTGGGGTTCATCTCTGGAGGTAAGGCAGGCCTGTATATTCCTCTGATAGGGGTAGTTAGATCTCCGGCTGGCGCGTGGTGTCTAGGGCATCGTAGGAAACACTCCCCGGCTACTTCCAGTGTCGTGTCAGGTTCAGGTCACGGTCACTTTAGTTCCCATCACCCGAGAGCTAGTCCGTAGTTATTTTGATTTCCCTGCCATTGGGAAAATCATAACACTGTCCACACTTGCAGACTCCCAAACACTCACACCATGTGCTACACACACCTCCTTTACATAGGTGTAACCACACCCAGGTACCTGTCACATGGCCAGTCATGTGAGCGTGACATCACCACAGGTCCTTAAACACAAAACCATCTTAGGTGTTCAGACACGCCTCTTTGGGTGGGTTTGTAGGTGACTGGACCCACCCATCTCTCCAATCACCTGGAAGCCTTCCCAATGTAAACAAAACCCTCAGCAGTATATCTGTTTGAGCAAAACATACCCAGGCTTCCATCACAGGGCCACCCACCTCCGTGATACATACCGACCATTCACAACACTGCCAGTCACTGTTTCATCACAATTATGTCTCCAAGTGCATCTTGAAGTGCACACGCAGCGCCCCCTGGCTGTAACATTGGTCACTGCAGCACACAGCCCACATATCATATAACACAGCCACGTAGTTTATAACAGCCCACGTAGCATATAACAGCTCACGTAGTGTATAACAGCCCACGCACGCAGTATATAACACAGCCCACGTAGTGTATAACACAGGCCACGTAGTGTATAACACAGCCCACATAGTATATTGCACAGCCACATAGTATATAACACAGCCCACGTAGTATATAACACAGCCCACGTAGTATATAGCACAGCCACGTAGTATATTGCACAGCCCACGTAGTATATTGCACAGCCACGTAGTGTATTGCACAGCCACGTAGTGTATTGCACAGCCACGTAGTGTATTGCACAGCCCACATAGTATATTGCACAGCCACGTCGTATATTGCACAACCCACGTAGTATATTGCACAGCCCACGTAGTATATTGCACAGCCATGTAATGTATTGCACAGCTCACGTAGTATATTGCACAGCCCACGTAGTATATTGCACAGCCACGTAGTATATTGCACAGCCACGTAGTGTATTGCACAGCCACGTAGTGTATTGCACAGCCACGTAGTGTATTGCACAGCCCACATAGTATATTGCACAGCCACGTAGTATATTGCACAGCCCACGTAGTATATTGCACAGCCACGTAATGTATTGCACAGCCACATAGTGTATTGCACAGCCCACGTAGTATATTGCACAGCCCAAGTAGTATACTGCACAGCCCATGTAGTATATTGCACAGCCACGTAGTATATTGCACAGCCCACGTAGTATATAGCACAGCCACGCAGTATATTGCACAGCCACATAGTATATAGCAATGTGGGCATCATATCCCTGTTAAAAAAATAATTAAAATAAAAAATAGTTATATACTCACCCTCCGTCATCCCCCCAGATCCAGGCGAGGCGGTTACCGATGCTCCTTGCGATGCTCCAGTCCCAAGAGTGCATTGTGGTCTCACGAGATGATGATGTAGTGGTCTCGCGAGACCGCTACGTCATCATCTCGCGAGATCGCAATGCATGGAGCGGTCACCAGAGCATCGCAAGGAGCGGGAATGGCCTGTTCCTGATCCGGGGGGCCAACGGATGGTGAGTATATAACTATTTTTTATTTTTTTTATTATTTTTAACATTAGATCTTTTTACTATTGATGCTGCATAGGCAGCATCAATAGTAAAAAGTTGGTGACACAGGGTTAATAGCAGCGTTAACGGAGTGCGTTACACCGTGGCATAACGTGGTCCATTAACGCTGCCATTAACCCTGTGTGAGTGCTGACTGGAGGGGAGTATGGAGCGGGCACTGACTGCGGGGAGTAAGGAGCAGCCATTTTGCCGCCGGACTGTGCCGGTTGCTGATTGGTTGTGGCTGTTTTGCCACGACCAGTCAGCGACTTGGGATTTCCGTGACAGACAGAAGGACAGACAGAAAGACGGAAGTGACACTTAGACAATTATATAGTAGATATACTCCACAAATCTGGCCTTTATGGAAGAGTGGCAAAAGTATGCTTTGAGCTTAATTGACAGACTTCTGCGTGAAGTAATGACTACAAAGGTTGCTGAAAAAAATAAAATTCCGTTTGGAGGTAAAGTTTTTGTCATTGGCGGAGATTTTAGGCAATGCCTTCCAGTCATACCAAATGAAACAAGAACAGATGTTATCGAGTCCAGCTTAAAAATGGCTGACCTTTGGAAACAGTTCAATAAACTCCAACTAATTAACAATATGCGATCTTCGGACCCAGAGTATAGCAACTGGCTTCTTAAACTTGGCAATGGTGAACTTAGCAACGAATACAACCTTGGAGAAGATATTATTGAAATACCAGAAGACATGTTGTGCACTGACTGCATCGTAACTGATGTTTTTGGACAATGCATTGAAATTGATGTGAACAACCAAAGCAATGTTGAGAGGGCCTCTTCTCATGCAATTTTCTGTCCCAAGAATGATGACGTGGCTCTGCTAAATTCCCAGGTGATGGATAGAATGCCTGGTGAGTATAAGTTGTATAAAAGTGATGATTCAGTGGATGTAGATCTGTTTCATAATCGGGTATTCTGGAATATGCATGTCCACGTAGTATATTGCCCAACCACGTAGTATATTGCCCAGCCACGTAGTATATTGCCCAGTTACGTAGTATATTGCCCAGCCACGTAGTATATTGCCCAGCCACGTAGTATATTGCCCAGCCACGTAGTATATTGCCCAGCGACGTAGTATATTGCCCAGTGACGTAGTATATTGCCCAGTGACGTAGTATACTGCCCAGTTACATAGTATACAGCACAGAGCCACGTAGTATATTGCCCAGCCACGTAGTATATTGCACAGCTCACGTAGTATATTGCCCAGCCACGTACTATATAGACCAGCCACGTAGTATATTGCCCAGTTACGTAGTATATTGCCCAGTGACGTAGTATATTGCCCAGCCATGTAGTATATTGCCCAGTGATGTAGTATATTGCCCAGCCACGTAGTATATTGCCCAGCCACGTAGTATATTGCCCAGCCACGTAGTATATTGCCCAGCGACGTAGTATATTGCCCAGCCACGTAGTATATTGCCCAGCCACGTAGTATATTGCCCAGTTACGTAGTATATTGCCCAGCCACGTAGTATATTGCCCAGCCACGTAGTATATTGCCCAGCCACGTAGTATATTGCCCAGCGACGTGGTATATTGCCCATTGCGTAGTATATTGCCCAGTGACGTAGTATACTGCCCAGTTACATAGTATACAGCACAGAGCCACGTAGTATATTGCCCAGCCACGTAGTATATTGCACAGCTCACGTAGTATATTGCCCAGCCACGTACTATATAGACCAGCCACGTAGTATATTGCCCAGTTACGTAGTATATTGCCCAGTGACGTAGTATATTGCCCAGCCATGTAGTATATTGCCCAGTGATGTAGTATATTGCCCAGCCACGTAGTATATTGCCCAGCCACGTAGTATATTGCCCAGTGACGTAGTATATTGCACAGCCCACGTAGTATATTGCCCAGTGACCTAGTATATTGCCCAGCCACGTAGTATATTGCCCAGTTATGTAGTATATTGCCCAGTGACATAGTATACAGCACAGAGCCACGTAGTATATTGCCCAGCCACGTAGTATATTGGCCAGTCACATAGTATATTGCCCAGCTACGTAGTATATTGCCCAGCCACGTATGTCACAGTTTAAAAAATAAACATATACTCACCTTCCGAGGGCTCCTTGTAGTCCAACTTCCGGTCCCAGGGTTGGTATGAGCGCAGGACCCGTGATGACGTCGCGGTCCGGTCACGTGACCGTGACGTCATGGCAGGTCCTTCTCGCTCAGACGCACAGGACCTGTGATGATGTCGCAGTCACATGACCGTGACATCATGGCAGGTCTTTGTCGCATACCATCCTTGGAACCGGAACCTGCCGCTTGCATGGAGCGGTCACCGGAGCGTCGCAAGGAGCGGGAAAGGCGGCGGAAGGTGAGTATATAATGATTTTTTATTTTTTTACTATTTTTAACATTAGATGTTTTTACTATTGATGCCGCATAGGCAGCATCAATAGTAAAAACTTGGTCACACAGGGTTAATAGCGGCGGTAACGGAGTTACCCGCGGCATAACGCGGTCCGTTACCGCTGGCATTAACCCTGTGTGAGCGGTGACTGCGGGGAGTATGGAGCGGGCGCCGGGCACTGACTGCAGGGGAGTAGGGCGGGACTAATCGGACTGTGGCCATCACTGATTGGTCGCGGCAGCCATGACAGGCAGCTGGCGAGACCAATCAGCGACTTAGATTCCATGACAGACAGAGGCCGTGACCAATGAATATCCGGGACAGACAGACGGAAGTACCCCTTAGACAATTATATAGTAGGATATACTCCACAAATCTGGCCTTTATGGAAGAGTGGCAAGAAGAAGAAAGACATTTTTTTAAAGCAAGCCATAAGAAGTCCGTTTTGCAGTTTTCAAAAAGCCATGTAGGGGACACAACGAGTATGTGGAAGATGACACACAGTAGAACTTGTTGGGCTAAACACAAAATCCTATGTGTGTTGGAAAACTACCACTGCTCTTCACCCTGAAAACACCATCCCCATTTCTAAACATTTTGGTGACATCATCATGCTGTGGGATGCTTTTCTTCAACAGGGATAGGCAAGCTGGTCAGAGTTGATGGGAAGATGGATGGAGCTAAATAAAAGGTAAACCTGGAGGAAAACCTGTTAAAGGCTACAAAAGACTTGAGACTGGGGTGTACGTTCACCTTCCAGCAGAACAACGACCCTAAACATACTGCCATAGCTACCATAGAATGGTTTAGATCAAAATATATACATGTGTGTGAACAGCCCAGACCTACATTGACATTTGTGGTAAGACTTGAAAATTACTGTTCACAGATGCCTCCATCCAATCTTACTGAGCTAGAACTAGTTTGCAAAGAAAAATGGACAAAAAGCTCAGCCCAAGGTGGTCCTACAAAGTATTGACTCTGGTGGGCTAAACATGGCTGCCACTAGGAATTTCAGGGCCCCATATTGTCAAAATTTTCAGGGCCCCTTTGAGACTTTGCCCAGGCTCTACCCCAGCCCTGCCTCCACACCTCGAACCTTCCACAGTCCCATCGCCCACTCTTGGAAAAACTCCACTTCTGCACCACGTCCTCACCAATCACACATTAACAGTTCCCATGAAACACCAGATCACATACACAGCCAGCAGCTTTTGTGTTGGCCAAAGTCAGAAGTGGAACAATCAGAGGAGAAGTATAATAGAAACACATCACCACTTCCGCATTTATCACCCACCCCTGGTTTTGGCTTACAAATACTGATGTATAATACTGACCAATTACTGAACGTATGAACGTGGCCTTAGGATAGGTGATTACTAGGGTTGAGCGAAACGGGTCGGCCATTTTCAGAAGTCGCCGACTTTTGGCAAAGTCGGGTTTCATGAAACCCGACCCGACCCCTGTGTGGGGTCGGCCATGAGGTCGGCGATCTTCTGAATCTGGTATCGGAATTCCGATACCGAGTTCCGATATGTTTGCGATATCGGAAATCGGTATCGGAATCCACATTTAAGTGTAAAATAAAGAATTAAAATAAAAAATATTGATATACTCACCTCTCCGACGCAGCCTGGACATCGCCGCTGGTAACCGGCATCTTCCGTTCCTAAGAATGGCGCTTGAAAGACCTTTCGATGACGTCACGGCTTGTGATTGGTCGCGGCGGCCCACGTGACCGCTCAGCGACCAATCACAAGCCGTGACGTAATTCTCTCAGGTCCTAAATTCCTCATTCTAGGAATTTAGGACATGAGAATTACGTCACGGCTTGTGATTGGTCGCTGAGCGGTCACGTGGGCTGCCGCGACCAATCACAAGCCGTGACGTCATCGAAAGGTCCTTCACGCGCTCATTCTTAAGAAGGAAGGCTACCGGAAAGAAGCAGGGCGCGTCCGAGGGTGAGTATATACCTAATAGGAATATACTCACCCTCGGCTTCTTTCCGGCAGCCTTCCTTCTTAAGAATGAGCACGTGAAGGACCTTTCGATGATGTCACGGCTTTTGATTGGTCGCGGCGGCCCACGTGACCGCTCAGCGACCAATCACAAGCCGTGACGTAATTCTCATGGCCTAAATTCCTAGAATGAGGAATTTAGGACCTGAGAGAATTACGTCACGGCTTGTGATTGGTCGCTGAGCGGTCACGTGGGCCGCCGCGACCAATCACAAGCCGTGACGTCATCGAAAGGTCTTTCAAGCGCCATTCTTAGGAACGGAAGATGCCAATTACTACCAGGGCGCGTCAGAGGGTGAGTATATCAATATTTTTTATTTTAATTCTTTATTTTACACTTAAATATGGATCCCAGGGCCTGAAGGAGAGTTTCCTCTCCTTCAGACCCTGGGAACCATAGTATCCCATTGCACTGCATTGGGTTTCGTGTTTCGGCCGACCCCGACCCCGACTTTTTTATAGGATCGGCCGATTTCACTCGACCCGACTTTTGAGAAAGTTGGGTTTCGTGAAACCCGACCCGATCCTATAAAAATAAAAGTCGCTCAACCCTAGTGATTACTTGTTTTTACAGGAGAACAAATGTAAGTGCATCTTTTCTACTGTGCAATAGTCACAGGAAAGGGAGGGGTAAAACTTCCAAGTATTCCAGCTGTATTGGAAATCAGGAATCTTCCCCTTATTGATATCAGAGAGAACAAGTGACCTCAATACACAACACAGCCCCCTATACCAAGACAAATAATACCAAATAAAAGGAAAAAATTCCGCCACACCGTGACCAAACCACAAATTACCACCACATAGTGACTGAATAATATCACATACAGGGGACAAATACCGCCACACCATGACTAGACCACATGTAACCACCATATACTGACCGAATAATATCACATACAGGGGACAAACACCGCCACACCATGACCAGATCACATTTAACCACCACAGAGTGACCGAATAATATCACATACCAGGGACAAATACTGCCACACTGTGACCAGACCACATTATCACCACATAGTGACCGAATAATACCACATTCAAGGTAGAATTACCGCCACACTATCACCATGCCACGCCATTACTAATGTAGTGATACCAAAGATGTGTATTTTTTTTATTTTGTAATCGGGGAACAGGAGGGTAATTTGAACATTTTTTCATATTTTTCAAAGTATTTTTCTTTTACTTTTCTCTGTATTTGTTAGTCCCCTTAGGGGGCTTGAACCTGCAATAATCCGATTACTTGTGCTGTATTTAGCAGTGCTACAGTATTGCTGAATATTGTAAAAATCACAATCTCCTATGAAAGTCAGCTACAGGCTGGTTTTCACAGGAATTTGTCATGACAGGCACAGGCTGTCAACAGGCCTCTGGCCATCATGGCAACCCATCAGCTCCCCACGATCATGTCACAAGGGTGCCAATGGGCGCATTGATCAACACTCTCCCGTGCCGACACACTGTAAATACTGCAGTCACAGATCCACAGCGGTGTTTAACAAGTGAACAGCGGCTGTTAGTGACAGATGATGGCTGAATATCACTGCCATCATTTGCCAGGAAAGATGTGAGATCTGCTTGTGAGCCTGCTTCAAGGCAGGAAGACAACATATGACGTACCCAGTATGTCATATTTCATTAAGGGCTTATACACTCTGGGGAGATTTTTCAAAACTAGTAGTAGGCAAAAATGATGTAGCTGCATCAGAGTATAGCAATATACAGTATGAAGTACACTCACAGTGCATATCTATATACAGTATAAGTAGAAAAACTATATACAGTATAATAAACACATATAGAATATACCCATGTGTAATAAACACATGTGTCTACTGCATATGTGATATACTATACATTTATGTATAAGGGTATGTTTCCACAGTCCGGATTGGCAGCGCTTTGGATGGAGCACATGTCCATTGTGTCCAAAGCGCTGCCGGCTTTTGTACGCGCTGTGATTCCGCATGTGTTCATTGAACCGTGCGGAATCACCACATCCAATACATAGGACGGTGATATTTAGCGTCTCCACAAGATCAATAGACATGCTGCAGCCTAGAAAGACGTGCCGCATGTGCGTATACACAGGGAAGTCGCGGGTGTCCGTGCACGCATAGTGGAGATGGGATTTCATAAAATCCCATCCACTATACTGTAACATCTGGACGCTGCGGCTGTATGCAGCGTCCAATCCGCAGGGTTTACTGACAGTGGAAACATACCCTTATATGTGTCTATTTATTGTACATGTGCGTTAAATGCAACAGGTTCAGTATATGTGAATAAAGTCTTCACTGGGGGATGGGCTCAGGGGTCAGTCCCAGCCTGGATTTGTTACAGCAGTGATGACCGGAGTCCCCTGTCAGAGAATACAGCTAGTGATTAATGACAGTGTTCCGGAGTTCGGAGCTCTCTGGTCGGTGCTGTGTGTGGATGAGAAACCTGCACCGATCACACAGCACAAAGCTCCGGGGGTCACAGGCAGTAAATTTCTGCTTCTGATCTCTGACTGCAGGCCCTGCCTCCCCTTTTTACTCTGCTAAACAATCCACATTCAGACCGTTCTTTGCCTCCTGTTCAGGGGGTGATTGAGGTCCTGCACAGCTGCAGCTTCCTTCCAGCCTTGAGTGTGCAGCCGCCGTTCTGCACAGGCTGGAAGTGTGTGCAGTGCAGGGAGAAGTAGGCAATATAAGGCTATGTTCACATTAGCGTTGTGCGGCGCAGCGTCGGGCGCAGCTGCGGCGACGCATGCGTCATGCGCTCCTATATTTAACATGGGGGGCGCATGGACATGCGTTGTCTTGCGTTTTGTGACGCATGCGTCATTTTGGCGCAACTGTCAGGGCGCAGAGGACGCTGCATGATGCAGTTTTTTCTGCGCCAAAAATCATGCAAAAAATGAACGCATGCGTCACAAAACGCTGCGTTGTGCGTTGCGTCGCCGACGCTGCGCCGCACACTGCTAATGTGAACGTAGCCTAAGAGGTGCCGGACAGGACGAGTCGGGAGGAGGCGCAGCTGTGAAGAAGACAGGAGATGCGAGATGCACATAGTTGTGAAAAGTAAAGCAGCGTCACTGTTGGTAAGTGACGGTGACCGGCCCCCTTGCCCCTGGTTCCCGGTGAGCTGAAGCAAAGAGGGGAGTGGCCCGAGCAGCCAGCATTTCTGGGCCCTCCTCTTTCCTTCTGCCCACCAGGCCCCATACAGCAGTAAGGGCAGTAATGCCCTGATGGCGACCCTGGAGCTAAATACAAACTCAACTCACAATTTTCACATTTACATTTTTTAAATAGTAAGAAAACTATGTATCATTTCCTTCACAAATACTTGCTACTATGTGTTAGCATATCACATAAAATCCAAATTACATTCACAAACTTTAATGTGAAAAAATGTGGAAAAGTTCACAGGGCAAGAATAGTTTTTCAAGGCTCTGTATGGGGAATTCTGAAGAGACAAGTTGAGCGTCAATCTCCATCTAACATCCAGGCTCTAAAAGAGGTTGTTCCTGAAGAATGGAAAAAGATACATGTTGCAATATGTGGTCAAATTGTTCAGGTAGATTTTGATGTTGGGTCTATTTTATAATGAAAGTTATTATTAAAGGGGTTGTCCACTACTCAGAAAAACCCCTTTTCAGTCCTTATGTTTCTCCCTTTTAAAATAGTGACACCCATACTCCCCTCCGGTGCCGGTCGGCATTGCTGTCATGCGATCCCTGCGGCCAGTCAGCGGCTGCTTCACTCTTCCCGCTTTTGGACGAATTACATACGTTTGGCGGAAGTGAAAACTGCAGATCTCTCACTTCCTCTGAATGAATGTGTTTCATCTGCAGGCGGGAAGAGTGAAGCCAGCTGTGATTGGCTGTCACACGATCCCCGGGAGAGCCAATGCCGACACCACTGGCACGTCGCCGGCTGCACAGTTGAGTATAGGTCTTATTATTTTACAAGAGGGAAACACAGCAATTGAGAAGGGGTTGTCCAATTAGTGGACAACCACTTTAACCTTACTTTCATGATATAAGTTTAAAAAAATTTCTATGGAACTCAGTGTTGTCAAAATTTTGGAAATTGTTCTGGGTTCCGTGAGCTGTAGATTATAATCTTACTGTTCAAAGGAGGTGTACTCATTTATGCTGTGTGTTGTATCTATTAACTTTCCACATATCTACAGTTGTGCTCAAAAGTTTACATACCCTGTGTGATACAGTGACCCCTGTAACAGGTAGGGGGCGCTGCATGGTCTCCCCAGTATACGCACGGAGGCGTAATGAGGCCATAGGAATGCATGGCAATCGCAGGCATGACTGTGGTAATGTGATAAAGTCCAGCAGTATTGTGAATGGCCGATACGTGTGTCGAAGAGGAGAAGACTCTGTGCTGCCAGCCTGAAGCGATGTGGTGTTCTGGGACCTGTAGTCCTATAGTTATAGTGTTGTATAATAGTCATGGGAGGCTGGCAGGGCTAGTTATGTGTGATGGGCGAGACAAACTAGCCACACACCCACACTCCCACCCAGGGGAGTTCTTAAAGGTATATAATGTGACCAGGGTGTGGGTCACATGTTCCTGTGTGGTTCCAGTGTTTGGATCTGAAGGGTCCAAGTACAAGGTCCTGTAAGCCCGTGTTGGAAGTCCTGAGAGTAGGATTCCTGAACAGCACGTGGTGGGGCTTTGGACTTGGTGGCCTGGGGTGTTGGACTAACGTCCTGAATAGCACCTGGACAGGCCACATGCTTGTGTGTTGGGAGGTCTTGGAGTAGGACCGGATCCCTGAACAGCACGAGGTGAGGACAGGGATCTGCAGAGCCAGTGACAGCTACTGTGTTGGGGAAGCTACTGTCCTTCGGGGAGGGGGTCTGGACTGACTAAGGTGTGCCGGCCAGGCAAGTTGGTGATCCCTGTGAGGCAGCTTTCCCGGAAGAGAGGACTCACAAGGAGTCAGCAGGTGGAGCAGGAGCTCCCGTCAGGTAGATATACAGACTGTTGGTGCTTGTGATGTTCTATGAACTGTGTGGTAACCCACGGCAACCGGTCAGGAGAGGACCAGCGTGTTTAGTTGCCGCAGACTAAGAATCTGAAACTTGATGTGATGTCCTGGTACAGTGTGTAAATGGACTGCTCTTTATGTGGTTTATGATACCTTAATAAACCAAATAGACTGTTTTTGTGTGAAAAAAACGTGCCCGTGTGCTTGAATCCCGTGCCAAGCGAGTGTCCCCCAATACACTCAGTAAGTGCAATCTTACACCTGACATACTTTTTGCTTTCTTGGCCTTCTTTTTTTAGAGGATATGAATGATAACACCAAAACTTTTTCTCCACTCATGGTTAGTGGTTGGGTGAAGCCATTTATTGTCAAACTACTGTGTTTTTTCTTTTTAAATCATAATGGCAACCCAAAACATCCAAATGACCCTGATCAAAAGTTTACATACCCTATTTTTTAATACTGTGTATTGCCCCCTCTAACATCAATGACAGCTTGAAGAATTTTGTGGTAGTTATAGATGAGATTCTTTATTTTCTCAGATGGTAAAGCTGCTCACTCTTCTTGGCAAAAAGCCTCCAGTTCCTGTTAATTCCTGGGCTGTCTAGCATGAACTGCGTGCTTGAGCTCTCCCCAGAGTGGCTCAATGATATTGAGGTCAGGAGACTGAGTAGAAAAACACAATGAAGCAACCATTAGCTCACCAGGTTGAGAAATTCCCAGAATAGGGGTGCGGTGCATGGAGACTTCAGGCTGGTTTCCTGAGTAAATGAACAGTGAAAAAAATGGGAAAATCAAGCAACCACAAAACCTTCACTTTGTTCTGCTGTAGCCAATGACAGGTTGACTTCGCCTTGTGTTTTAGATCCTTGTCATGTTGGAACGTCCAAGTACGTCCCATGCGCAGCTTCTGGGCTGATGAGGGCAAATTTGCCTCCAGTATTTGCTGATAACATGCTGCATTCATCTTTCCTTCAACTTTGACCAAGTTTCCTGTGCCTTTGTAGCTCACACAGCCCCAAAACATCAGCGATCCACCTTCGTGCTTTACAGTAGGAATGGTGTTCGATTCATCATAGGCCTTGCTGACCTCTCTCCAAATGTAATATTTATGGTTGTGGCCAAAAAGTTTTGTTCTCATCATTCCAAATTACCTTGTTCCAGAAGTGTTGAGGCTTGTCTCTGTGCTGTTTTGTGTATTTTTAGGCGAGATACTTTGTGGCATTTGCACAGTAATGGGTTTCTTCTGCCTCCTTATTGTGCATCTTGAAACAGCCACACCGCTAGTTTTCAGAGAGTCCTGTATTTCAGCTGATGTTATTTGTGGGTTTTTCTTTGCATCCCAAACAATTTTCCTGGCAGTTGTGGATGACATTTTTGTTGGTCTACCTGACTGTAGTTTTGTTTTTACAGAGCCCCTGATTTTCCATTTGTTAATCACAGTTTGAACACTGCTGACTGGCATTATCAATTCCTTGGATATCTTTTTTGCATCCCTTTCCTGTTTTATACAGCTTAACTACCTTTTCCCATAGATCCATTCACAATTTTTTTTTCCCCATGACTCAAAATCCAGAAACATCAGTGGCTGGATGAAAGATGCAAGAGTCTGTCTGGATCCCAGAATCACACTCCACTTTTATGCACACACACTGATTTCAAGCAAACAGGTAACAGGTGAGGATGTTACCTTTAGTAACCATTCAAACCCATTTATATCAACTTCTGTGCATGTTATCAGGCCAAAATCACCAGGGTATGTGAACTTTTGATCAGGGTCATTTGGATGTTTTGGGTTGTCATCATGATTTAAAAAGAGAAAGCACAGTAGTTTGACAATAAATGGCTTCACCCAACCACTAACTATGAGTGGAGAAAAAGTTATCTATCTATCTATCTATCTATCTATCTATCTATCTATCTATCTATCTATCTATTGTCCAGAAAAATGAAGGCAGCACTCCAATAGAAAAAATAAAAGTGGTTTATTGGCCCATGTGCGACGTTTCAGTCCAGGATGTGGACCTTTCTCAAGCAGTTTGAGAAAGGTCCACATCCTGGAATGAAACGTCGCACATCGGCCAATAAACCACTTTTATTTTTTCTATTGGAGTGCTGCCTTCATTTTTCTGGACAATAGCATGAGGTTTGGTATATGCCTGGAAGGATTTTTTGCACCCTTTGTTTTCTTTTGGTGTTGCTTTTTGTTTTCTTTTTCTCTATCTATCTATCTATCTATCTATCTATCTATCTATCTATCTATCTATCTATCTATCTATCTCTGTCTGTTTACCAGTCTGTCAATCAATTTCTCATCTCTCTCTGTCTAGGGGCTGACATACTATTGGTGCTGGGGGCTTAAGAGGTAAAGGGGCTCATTTCTACCTCCAAAGCATGTTGGAATTGTGCATTATGACGAGCTGCACAGGACTCGTATACTGTTCTTGCACAGAGGCCCTCTATCATCTGTGTCCCCTCCTGTATCTATCTATATGCAATACTTTTGCACCACTCATGGTATTTCCTACATGCAGGGGGGTGGGTGCAGTCACCCTGTATCCATCACTCAGAGGAGCCCACCCAGAGCGGTTGCCGCTCTAAACTGTATTAGGCCATCATATAATGTGGGAGAATACTTAGATTCATCTTTTAGTGTGAGGGGACTACTGGGGGCCATCATTCAGTGTGAGGGTACTTCTAGGAGCCATCATTCATTATGGGGGAGGCTACTGAGGGTCTTCATACAGCGTGGGGGTTACTGAAGGCCATCATACAGTGTGGAGTGTCTACTGGGGGCCATCATTCACTAGGGGGCTACTGTGGGGCCCATCAAACGATGTATATTTAGCTGTGGGTCCATTATGTTTTGAATGTGAGGGCTGTGGGGGGCATCATGCTGTGTATAGGGGAACTATATTAAGCATAATTGTTATAGGGGCACTTGTTATTGTGACTGTCAAATGGGCACACTGGGGGCATTATTACTTTCTACTGGGCAAATTGGCCACTGTTTTCTAGGGCATTTGCCCAGGGCATTTATATTTTCTAGGGCACAATTTTACCATCTAAAAGGCACAAAGGAAGCTCTGTAAGGGGCACAGTGGTGGGCATTATTATGTGGGGCACTAAGAAGGCCAGTAATAGGGATTCATATGGCAGTGGCTCAGTAGTGGGGTGCAGCAGGATGGGGAGTTTGTGCAGGTTGGGAACAGATGGGGACGGTGCTGGAAATGTGAGAAGTCAGATCCTGTAGCTAGGCCTCTGCCTTCATGTACAGAAATTGATTATGGCCAGGGCAGGGACAGTGATTTGCATCCTTCAGATGACACGCAGTATTACTACTTGTGATGTGTGTGCAGGATTTCTCATGTGTCTGTGTGGTGGCTGCTGGCCCTATACACGTGCATCACATAGACAACATGTAATTAAGCTCTAGTTATTTCCATCCCCGGCCACTTGGCAGTGACACTGTTGACAGTGGTTACCATGGAGACAAGAGGCCTCTCCATCGCCAGAGCTTTCTGCGGACGTCGAGCCAATCAGAGGCGTCGCTGCGGGTCACCTGACGTGCTGCTTTATATTCCTGTGTCACCGGCTCGTCCGCTCAGTTCAGCGCTGAGCTCAGCTGGACTCGGTGTCGGCGGCCGCGGGGCACGATGTTCGGGAGCCTGCTCAGAGACTTCGAGGATGATCCGTTTTTCTCGTGAGTTCCTTTTTTGTCATGTGCAGGAGACTCCTCGGTGTTTCCCCCCTTGTACCCTCTACTGACAGTCGGCATCGCGGGCGCAGTGGTTGTAACGGACGTGATCCATGGCCAGTGAGCAGGGGAACTACAAAGCTCAGCAGGTGCTGGGTTATAACAGACTGTGAGTGCATGATGTACAACTACTAGTCCCAGCATGCCCTGTAGTGTGCAGTGTACATAGGTCACACTGTAGTGAGACTGGAGGCCCCCGGGGGAGTGCATGTCCTCCTGTCAGCACCATGGTGACCTCTACCTACAGAATTCATCTATGGACACAGAACTTCCCAGAGCTGCATTCACCTGCCTGCGGGCTTCAGAGCTGAACTCTGTCAGGGTCAGGGTGGCTTTTCCTTCTGTCCAGTGCAGATCTCACAGCTGGGACTGAGCTCTGATCTGAGAGAAATGTCTGTGTGTCTCCCTGCGATACAGGAGGGGGGCGAACATGCTGACTGTTTCCAACATAAGGTGGGGGGACACGCTCCCTATTTCTATGGGGCCGCTCCGCCATTGTAGTGCTCAGGACTGGAGTAGCCCACGCTGATATCAGATGGGTGCGCGGTCACTGCAGCGCTGTCCTGGGTGTGTGACAGGCGGCCATTCTCCATATCATCCACTCTCCGCTGTGACGTCTGGCCAATGCTCTGTGAGCCCACCAGCCTGGACTGGTGATACATTGAGACCCCTGTTGAGGGGTTTAGCTCACAGAGCATTGCCGAGAGTGACTAAAAAGCGGCTCTGCGTCTAGGGTTGTACAGATCTGTCGCCTCTAAATGAAACCAATATTCTCATTCACCGGCAGCAAACAGATATATTGTAAATGATGAGAACTTAAAAAATAAGATGATAAATCCAGAGAATCGGGGCCTTGGTGCACGATCGCAGGCAGGTGTGTTCTCTGCAGTGTAAAGAGCCGGCCAGGGGCCACAGGGGGAGACCCGACTAGTTCAGCGTTGCCAGTGGCCGACTGCCCCCCATCGCTGTAGATAGACGGGTCTCATGAGTGTAAATATTGGGAGGGAGAGGCCCATCAATCAGCCAAAGCGGGGCGGGGAGAGGCCGTCCAGGGGCGGCAGCGGACTAGTCAGGCCTCTCCCTTTGGATCATCAAAGTTTGTTTTCCTCTGAAACGTTCTGGCGCTGAGGTGTTTCAGACAAACATCCACCTAACTGCAATCGTGCAGTCAGAATCAGATCCATGCCGCCTCAATTTGGGCAGCGGAGGTCACCACCAGGTCAAAAGTGGCCAGTTTCTGCTCCTATTTTATTCCCATTGTGCTCCTGATTATTCCTTTTTTTTTATTTATTTAGGACTAATTTTTATGTTATTTAACCCCCCCCCCCCCCGGTAAAGTCCATAAAATTAGCACTACATAAAAAGGTCCGGATCTCTGGATCGATATGGCGAATTTAAAAAATACTCATGGGAACTTGGGAACTACAGGAATAAAATGAGAATAAAAACTCTTCAGTTTTGACCTGGTGGCAGGTCCTCTCCAAGATACAGCTCTGGCAAAAATTAAGAGACCACCACATCAAAACCCTGTCATGGGCAGCCCAATCTCCAGACCTGAACCCCATTGAAAGCCTCTGGAATGTAATCAAGAGGATGATGGTTAGTCACAGGCCATCAAACAAAGAAGAACTGCTTACATTTTTGCGCCAGGAGCAGTGTGAAAGACTGGTGGAAAGCATGCCAAGATGCATGAAAGCTGTGATTAAAAATCATGGTTGTTCCACAAAATATTGATTTCTGAACTCTTGCTGAGTTAAAACATTAGTATTGTTGTTTCTAAATGATTATGAACTTGTTTTCTTTCCGTTATTTGAGGTCTGAAAGCATTGGGTTTTTTTTAAATTTTGACCATTTTTCTTTGTCAGAAAAAAAAAATACAAAAATTATTGCTTGGAAATTTGGAGACATGTTGTCAGTAGTTTATGGAATAAAATTACAAGTTACATTTTACTCAAAAATATACCTATAAAGAGAAAAATCAGACAAACTGAACATTTTGCAGTGGTCTCTTAATTTTTCCCAGAGCTGTACACTTGATTTTGCATTGTAGTTTTTTTCTGCCCCAGGAGATGTTTCCATCAGTGCCACCAATCCAGTGTTCTGCAGACAGTGTATTCGCTATGATTCTACTCCCCCCCCCCCCCCCCCCCCCCCCCAATAATATATGCACGTGAATATATCCTTAACATATAATGGTATTATAGGCTTTTGCATGAGGTTTCAGTACGTGTTCCTTGAACTGCATAAATATGAGTGCCTAAAGTGGAGGCGCTGCCAGAAGGAGCTGGCGCAGGATTTGATTCACTCTGCATCAGTCTATATAATGTTGTGCCGCTCGCCCCATTCATTTTTTCTATAACATATTAATAATGTGAGATGTGTGAATTGTTCACAGCAGCCTCGTCCAGCGACCTTGTCAGTAGCCTGTGGAAGCCGTGTGACTCTCCTCTTACAAGTTTGAGTCCCTGGTGCCTGATGAGTAATCCCATCATAATGTCATTGTGATGTTGCACCGAGCTACTTATCAAAGAAGGCGCTATAAATCAAATCACATAGGAGAAGATTTACAGGGCTCCTGTCTGGCAGCCACAAACTACTGATGTGGTCGCTGGACCAAGATCCTGAGAATCAATTCACTCATCCCTAATATAAAAAATATTATTACTATTATTATTTAAGTATGTATTCATATAATAAAGGCCTTCTATTATTACATATTATACATGTAAGCCTCCGAGTTCTGAACTAAAATAACTGTTATTCATTCTGCCGAATTGCTCCAGCTCAGCTATATAATTATAATTTCATTTTGGATGCTCAATATCAAAGTGGAAAATCAAATTACAGGCTGATCCAACTTCAGTGGAAATGCCTCAAGATAAGGAAATGATGCTCAGTAGTGTGTGTGGCCTTCACGTGCCTGTATGACCTCCCTACGACGCCTGGGCATGCTCCTGATGAGGCAGCGGATCTTCCCCTGAGATCTCCTCCCAGGCCTGGCTTAAAGCATCAGTCTTCTCCAGGACAGTCTGTGGTGCAACGTGGCATAGGTGGATGGAATGAGAAATTATATCCCTGATGTGCTCGATTGAATTAAGGTCTGGGGAATGTGTGGGCCAGTCCATAGCATCAATGCCTTCATCATGCAGGAACTTCTAACACACTCCAGCCACATGAGGCCTAGCATTGTCATGCATCAGAAGTAACCCAGTGCACCTGCATATGGTCTCACAATGGGTCAGAGGATCTCCTCCTGGTACCTAATGGCAGTCAGGCTACTTCTGGCGAGCACATGGAGGGCTGTGCAGCCCTCCAAATGCTTCCCCACATCATTACTGACCCACTGCCAAACCGGTCATGCTGCAGGCTGTTGCAGACAGCAGATCGCTCTCCACGGCGTCTCCAGACTGTCACGTCTGTCACATGTGCACAGTGTGAACCTGCTCTTTTCCATGAAGAGCACAGGGTGCCAATATTGAATCTGCCAATCTTGGTGTTTTCTGGCAAATGCCAATCGCCCTGCACAGTGTTGGGCTGTCAGCACAACATCCACTTGTGGACGTCGGGCACTCAGACCACCCTCAGGAAGTCTGTTTCTGACAGTTTTAGAAGACACATGGATGTTAGTGGCTTGCTGGAGGTCATTTTGTAGGGCTCTGGCACTGCTCCTCCTGTTCCTCCTTGCACAAAGGAGGAGATAGCGTTTCTGCTGCTGGGTTTTTGCCCTCCTACGGCCCCCGCCTCCTGATGTACTGGTATGTCTCCTGGTATCTGCTTCATCCTCTGGACACTGTGCTGACAGACACAGCTACCCTTCTTGCCACAGCTCGCATTGATGTGCCATCCTGGATGAGCTTCACTTCCTGAGCAACTTCTGTAGGTTGTAGATACCGCCTCATGCTACTGTACAGTACCTCTAGGGGTGTGAGCAATGACAAAATGTAAGAGTGACCAAAACAGCCAAAAAGGATGAGAACAGAGAAATGGTCTGTGGTCACCCCCTGCAGAACTACTCCTTTATAGAGGTTGTCTTGATAATTGCCTATAATTTCTACCTGTTGTCTGTTCCATTTGCACAACAGCAGGAGAAATTGATTCCCAATCTGTGTTGCTTCATAACTGGACAGGTTGATATCACAGAAGTGTGATTGACATGGAATTACATTGTGTTAAGTGTTCCCTTTATTTTTTGAGAAGATATCAGAATATGAAATAGGAACAATGTCCTTCCATATTTCAAAAATATAAAACTTGGATCGGCCTGCATTGAATGTGTCGTCTAGTCACATGAAAACTTAGATACTTGTGTTGAAATGCAAATTAAAGGTATTCCTCACTGCTCACTATAACACCCGAAGAGCTCACTGTAAGCACCCATCCAATGTGGGAGCGGTGCTGGACAACCCCTATAAACCTATTGATATGTTTTCAATTTTATGGTAATTATCCCAATGTTCTCAATTTAGTGCCTGTTTCGCTTTAGGGTTTATTCTGACATAGAGCTCCACTCCCTCCTGTGATGGCACCTGACCAGTCCTGTGTGTGAGAGGGGTGGGCTATCCGATCCGGCTCATTGTGATAGCTAAGCTAGTCGTCAGCCAGTCCCCTTCATGTATGTGACTTCTTATGGTCAACATTCAAAAACGGAGAAGCTGCCGTTCTGTCAGAACGAGCCCAGAAGTGAATACCAATACGTGTAATCAGTTTGCTGGGTTTTTTTTCTATTTTTTGTCTGGCTGAACAACCCCTTATAAAAAAAGTAATCTTTATTGTAAGAAAATAAATTGTTGCATGTACACATGTTAAGAAGAAAGAAAAGTTAATTTGGCCATCGTTGGACTGGACCAGTAATCCTAGAAGGACAGCTGAGTGCCCCATTATAAAGGGTCAAAATTGGTGCATAAACATTATAAGGCTACATTCACACGAGCAGTGTAAATGTCGGTGTGCTGTCTTTTTAGTTTGTGCTTTTTTGGAAAGCGCACTGATCCAGTGTTTGTATGATCCATACACATCAGTTTTTAAAAAATTAATCTCAACATGGCGCTTTATTCTGGTGCATGGTTTTCACGGTTAGACCTTAACCCTTTAGAGTCTATGAGGCTATTCACATCTCTGTGCGTTTTTTGCAGACTGCACGGTGGATAAGAAAGCAGAGACATGGTTGTTTTTGATCAGAATTACAGATCAAACTTGCCCATTCCAATAAATGTGTCCATGATGGAACCGGACAGCATATAGATGCCATGCCTGTGTGATCTTTGTTTCTACTCTTTAATGGATAGCAGAAGGAAGATTGCGCGCCACACTGATGGTAGAAATGGACAAACAGACCAAAAATGGATAAGATTGGATCTAGCAAGCAAGTAAAAAAGGTCACTTTTTCATATGAAAGGAAAAAAAAAATCTCATACTAGTTTTACAAAAATGTCAACTGTCATAAGATGCGCCAAATTGATGAAAATGTCAGATTAATTCATTAATTGCCTATTAACTGCTCATTTCTACTGAGCTTAGCGCAGTGTTACATATTCCGCTTTTCTTTGTATTTTGAACTTACATAATTTTGTAGTATTTATTTATTACTTCATCATGTTATATTTGTTACTTTTATGTTAGTATTAGACATTTTTTATGTTCAAAAATGTCTCACTGTCATTTCTGCCTAAATGTGAATATAAACAGCGCTTTGTGCACCCACCACATCACACTGTAATGCAACTGCAAGGCAGTGCACGCAACCTCCACCAGGGGGCATAGGTAAGGGGAATAAGGTAGCACTCACTGTGCAGCACCAAAGTGTAAAGAGTGGAGTGCCACTAGGAGGCAGCAAAGACATCAGACAGGCTGGTCAGCAACAAACAGGAAGATGAAGTACCAGAGGTCACAGCAATGCATGTGGTCAGAGACTAGCCAGAAATCGGAACCAGATGGGATCCAAAACGTGAGACAGAAGACTTGTTCGGTGTATGAGCCAAAGAGTCAAAGCCA
Organism: Ranitomeya variabilis; assembly: GCF_051348905.1. Lineage (NCBI taxonomy): Eukaryota > Metazoa > Chordata > Amphibia > Anura > Dendrobatidae > Ranitomeya > Ranitomeya variabilis. The sequence continues at coordinate 930,615,218 of NC_135233.1, read as the reverse complement.
GACGAGAAACATAGTAACAGAGATGGAAAGCAGGAGGCGGGGTTCATAATTCAAGCCGAGTCATACACTGTAGGGAACCATCAAACACACTAAGACAGGGATGGGGAACGGGTGAGGCACAAATAAGAGTAGTCAGAGGCAGAAGGATCCCTAGGGTATATGGGTCAGTTGCTCAAGCCAGAGACTGGAACTATCACTGACAAATGCTACCAGAAATGGCACCAATAGATAGCCACCCACGAACCAAAGAGAGGCGGGAAAGGTTAACCCCACCATAACCAGGCCGGGAAAGAAAAGCAAGAAGCAAACCCCGACCTGGATCATGACACACATTTGATCAAGACCCCGATCCGGAGCCGAAAACCAGTTTGTGATTTTTTATTTTTTTTTCAAACCCTAAGTAAAAGGTATTTAATTTTAATTACCGCATCCTCCCCAACTCCATTGGCAGCGCACCAACACAACTTTCTATGTTTTTATTTCTCCTGGCTCTATTGTACCGAGGATATTGTTGGGTGCTGCTCCTCACCGCCTCTACTCCCAAGTGCTACACCCCTCACCTTTGGATTTATCAGCCATTGGAGCACTATCCCCGCTCATTTTTTAGTATTCTAGCACAAGTCACAGATGCCCTGTAAAGAAAAAGTATCTTTTCTAAATATATTGTGCCCAGATTCACTGCGACTTCTACATTGGTGTAATGGATCAGGACGAGCTCTTCATTGTCAGTATCTGCTGTTTATGAACATGATGTTGTTGTTTTACCTGATAAATGGTGGAAACCTGATATTGTAACTTGTAGCCCGGACTGTGCTGAAATGCAGACACTTTAATTGGAATAGAGGATGACGATGGTGTAGAAAGGAGTAAATATACCAAAGCCTGGCGGGAGGTCACCGTGGCCTCACGGTAACCTTAGAAGTAAGTGGAAGATGTGTTCTAAGTATAACGTGGATTGAGCGTGTTGATAGAAGAGTTTAAGCAGTGTACTGTAGGGGTTTTGGACTCGCATGCAAGATCGTCTGTTGGATAAATCCATGTAAAGCCCCTTCTAAACATGTGCAAGGAGAACACCGTACAGTACCTAGAAATCTAGTTGTGCTCCATGGCAGCCGGGTGTACTGGTTATCTTTTTAGTACAGGTGTCTAATATTAGTGTTGAACTTTTATTGAAACTTTGCCTGGGATAACTTGCATTATACTATTAGTTCTCGGCCGGTACGGACTGGGGTTGAAATTCAGCTCTGGCATTTGAAATGACACAGGCCCATGCTTTCCCTATCCCAAAGCTATTATTACCCTGCGTGGAGGAAAGCAAGATTTACTACAAGACCAGTATTTCTAATGCCTCCATCACAACTCCTAACAGTATGGATGTCTTGAGAACACCGATTCTGTTAACAATGTAGCAGACAAGGCAGCCCACGACCAGACAGGCCCTTCTGGCATTTGCCAGATGGCCAGTCCGGCCCTGGTTCTTGGTGATATGGAGGCAGTATGAAAACAGTAATGTCACATTACCCTGTGTGATGACACTGCCACAGTTATAGTAATTATTATCATGTAACGTTTGTGTTGTGTTTAGCATCCTGAAAGATGAATATTACATACATCACTAGTTTAACCCCCAATCGGACACTGCCAATTTTTTTGCTCTTTTCATTTTTTTTCATCCCTTTTACCATATAGTGTATAGAGAAATGATAAAAACTGTAAAATAGTAACCCCCTATAGTTTTCTTGTCTTGGGGTTTCATTTTTACAGCAAGAAGTGTGCAGTATGGATAACCTGGGAACATGATTCTTCAAGTCAGTGTGGTTACAACAATACCAAACATTTATAGTCTTTTTTGTTTTGTTTTGTTTTGTTTTTACTTTTACTGTTTCAGTGGTTTCAAGAACTTTTTTTTTTTTTTTAATTTCTGAGTATGGAGCTGTGTGAAGGCTTGTTTTTAGTTTATAGCAGTGGAATCACTTTGGAATGTCTGCTATATATATTTTTTTTTATTTCATTTTTCCTGGTGGCTGAAGTGACAAAAAAATGGCAATTTTGATTTTTTTTTTGTTTTTCAACTTTTATCGTATGCACTAAACAATTTTAAATTTCTATCAGGCTATCACAGACACCACCAATACTGAATATGTACATTTTTTATTCTTACTTTTTTTTTCATTGGGGAGGAAAGGGGGTAATTTGAATTATTATTATTCCTTTTATTTTAATATTTTTACAAACAATTGTTACTTTTAACTTTATTAGTTTCCACTTGACTTGAAATTGTGATCTTTCTAGTTCTATACACTAAAATACTATTGCTTTGCATTATATAGTCCTCCTAACCATGGTCTCCTATGACAAGGCAGCAGGCTTCACAAATGTCCCAACATAATGCAGGCCTTCAGCGGATCTCCACTTGCCAGGGCAACCCATCGGCACCATGCAATCCCAACAGAATCGTTCAGCCTTAATGCTGCTATCAGTGATTGACAGGGACATTTGAGGGCTTAATACCAGCGATCAGATCTAGCTCTAGTCACTGCTCTTAGAGGCAGACGCTGGCTGTGCACCTGGCAGTTCCAGAACCCACTCAGCATACCCTGACCGACTCCATGATGGAGATATCTGTAATTGAGGCTTTAGGGAATAAAGTGTCCCTGTAGGTTAAAGGTGTCCAGTGAAAACAAAGTATAACATATCTAAAGGACAGGTGATAACTTATTGATGATTGGAGGTCCGACTCCTGGGACCTGCACCGATCGATGGGACAAGCCTTTGGTTGCACATGCTGAACCAGCCGGTGCTCCATTCATTCCCTATGGGGCTGCCGAGTGCAGAGGTGACTGTCAGCTTAAGTCCCGGGGCTGCTTACAGTGCTGTGATCGGTGACTGTGGCCACGCTGGCCTGACGGTATCGGACTATTCCAGATATTGCCAGTACAGGGTCTCTTTTCTCTACATTATGCTGCTCTCAGAATAGGTAGGAAAAGCTTGGTGACAGATTCCCGTTAAAGCTAACCCAATGACAATACATTTGTGACGTCGCGAGTACGGTCACCGCTAACAGCACTTGAAATAGAACTTGTCAGATTCTCCATCAAAAACTACTACTACATCATGTCAAATCCTATTTTCTAATAGTCTTTTAAGCGGCACAGTAACATTGCTATCTTTTAAAAGTTTAAGTTTTAATGAAATTGCTCGGCATATACAAATAAGTTTGGTGCAGCATCTCTTCCCCTGACTAGTCCTGCATCCGATCCTCTAATCATACACCCCTCACATGACTCACATCCTCTATGTAGGACTCCTGAAAAATAATGCTTCAGGTGAGTATTTATTTGTTGCTGATAGGTGAAGCGACAATTTAAAGATGTTTCGGCTTTATCATATAGTCGCCTTTTCCAGTAAGCATCATGCAGTGACACAGGATTGTCTGCATTCTCCACTGCGCCACCAATGACTCAAGCCCGTATTCCCTGGAGATCGGCTCCTCCTTAACCCATTGCTTACACTGGACATTGACTCCACCGGGGTTTAATATGCTCTATGACATATTTAATTGCGGTGACACAACTTACCTGGTTTTCCCATGATGCTTATTTTTCTTGTACGTGTGCAGTGATTTTTTTTTTCTGAACTTATGCCTATGGGACCTTTGGTTCCTTTCACTAGCACCGTTTTACAAAAAGTCGAGTGCTAAGTTAACCATTTGTCTTTCCTATTCCTGGAAATCTTGCGCATGAGGTTTCAGCAGTCCTACCATGATGTGGATGACCATCACGCCTGGGGAACATGATCAGGGCTAATCCTGACTTATTTGCATCTGTCAAACAGCAGATTAAAATGTAATTTCTAAAATATTGTAATTAGTAAAATATAGCAATCTTATTGTACCACTTAAAAAACCTTACACAGGTTCCAACTCTGTAGTATCAGAAGTGTTCTTTCCGTGCCAGCCAATTCAACCTAACGATATTCCATTGACTACTGTGTGTATGGCATAAGGCCATGTTGATACAATAGTATAATGAAGTAAACGCTGTCAAGATAGATTGAAGCAATTAATTAACATGGAATAGCATTTTGTATGTATTTAGGAGGGCACAGCTTCTGAAGAACCCATAGGTGTAGAACAAGCAATATAATATGGGAAGGACTAGTGTGAAAAGGGTAGTGCTAGGAGGATAACCTACGAGTTATTTCTCTGTTGTTGGGAAAGCCTGGCAACATCTATGGGAAAGCAGTGAAAGCGTTTAGGTACATTGCAATTATATTTACTTTTGGTGGGAAGACGTTCACGTTGTGCTGACTCTTTTCAGTTTGTCGGCCCTCTTCCATGTTTAGAGGGGCTATGCTCAGTCCGGCTTGACGTTGCCTAAAGCACTAGCATTTCCTTGGACAATCGTAGGGGATTGAGCCCTGGAACTTATTCTCGTTCTGATTTGATGGTTTCATGACCTCATCAGCTGGATGAATGTTCCTTAAAATTGATTTTCTTTCATGTCTGTGTCGGAATCTCATTATTCTTTCAGTGGTATGTTGGAAAATTGGCCAGCGCTGTGTGAAATCTCTGGGACAGCTTCAATGTGCAATATACAGCAGATTCTGCCAGGCATCTTTTTATGAAGGAATGATACAATATGTGACCGATCATATGAAATCACTCTTTGATATATCGTGCTTGTGGCTAATCATTTTGCCACACCGTCTTCCCCTTATGTAACGTTTTCTTTCAGGCTTTGATGTCATATTTTTGTGTTTTTATGTAAATGAACACTTTGTAAAACAACTTTGTAGACTTTCAAAACTTCAGCCAAGTATTAGAGGGAATAAATATTTCTTATGGTAAAGCCTCTGCCCAGTCTCCTCTCTTTGGCTTCCCTTCATTAATTCTGGCACTACATCTTGCATAATTCATGAGAATAAGGTTAAGAATCCATCTTTTAATCTTCCCTTACAACTCATCCATTTGTCTCTATTTCCGAAGCGTTAATGTCCAGGGGAACAAAAAAGAGAGAATCGTTCATGAACATCTAAATTACATTTTTCACTTTGCTTTTTGGCCACCCTAAAAATAAATGCCCACTGGACACTATGTACCCCATTGTGCACCCACCTATTATACCCAGGCTAGCCTGGCAGGGATCCAGACAGACTATTTTAGTTGACAAAAAAATATCATTTTGCTTTTATGTGGCCAATTAGTGTAAATGCTTTCAACATTTTAGATGTAATAATGTTAATTTTATTTTTAATTTGGCAACCAAAATATATCACTTGGCTACTAAATATTTCAATTCAAAGCCCAAACCAATCTTTTTAGCCCAAAAGCCATCCAGGGTACAGTGATAATGATATTATTCTTGAGAGCAAGGTTACATTTTATGACAAAGTGAAGTTTTAATGGCCAGGTTTTTATATGGTTTTGGAAATTAAATAGTGTTTACCTTAAAATAAACCAGATTTCATGTCTGGACATGTTTGTCACAGGTTCTTGGAACCATGAGTCTGCACCTACTAAAAATATATTCGTCACAATTCTTTAATTATCACTTGCCTGAGAAAAGCAACACGGTAATCTAATATAGAGCAGCCACTTGTTTAGTCAGTATTTTCTTGCGTCTGTGATTTCCACGGATATTTCTTGCTTTCATAAGAGGCTTTTCTTTTTTTAATGAAAGACATTGATAAATTTAAAAAAACGTTATAGGGTATGGTCATACACAGAAGATTACCTATAGATATTTCTGCATATCTGAATAGGATTTGTAAAAAGTCACACGTGCTGCAGAAAGGTGATGACACTCCCTGAGGAAGCGCTCTGCGAAACACAAGTTGGAGTATGCGGCAGAGGAGCAGTGGAACATAACACCAAGGAATTTGGGTCTGTATTGTTTTACGAATTAGGTGATAACAGAATACACTATTGCACTACTAGAGAAAAAATTGCACCGTCAGGTTTGGAGTGATTGTAGATATAATAGAAGCAGTGTTAAAATGAGGTCACATATGTGGAGAGAACAGACATGGACATAGGATGGGGAATCAATGAGTGACACGGGTGTATTCAATATACAAATGCCGTGGTCTAGTGCACCAGCTGGCTATAGATGTCTCTACCGATTGTTGGAAAGTAACGTGCCCAAAATGGATAAAATTATTAGGATTCAAGGAATCCAATTGCCCAAGGGTGTCCCCCGATCAGCCACAGGGAAACTGATGTAAGTTGGGTACTTGCTGATATCAGTCCTCCAGCGCCCAATTCGGCGTTCAAGCAAGGTCCTGGTAGGGATATGTCCGACTGATCTCGGTAAGCACCTTACTTCCTTGAGTAATGTATCAATCTGGTATATTGTATATCTGTTGGGATCCATTATTAGTATTATTAGTACATTCTCTGCTGTTCTATACTTACATTTATACACATGTATTGTTTTGTATATTAATAATGTTTGGTAATGACACCTTTATTGGATGTTCATTCTAGACACTGATGTAATTTAGTGGGCAGTGGTCCATAAACTTTGTTTCTCACTGCCCCTCCGCCTCCTTACTTGCATTATTATCTTTTTTTTGTACAAGTCTTCAGTGTGTTTGATAAATTTGTATATCAATAATGCATGAATTTCTTTATTTGTGTTTTTCATTAGTTATTTGCCCTTCGTAGGTTCTATTTTTCGGTATTTCAAATACTGAACTGTCTGACTATAGTAACCAATATGTATTTGTATTTAGGAGGTTGTGAATAAGCTACTTGGTAGAGGGTCCTCACAAACGTCATCTTTGGAGCACTAGATTGCGTTCCCATGTAGCCATATGGTCTTTGAGCTTAGCTGCACCATTTGTTTGTTTGGGTTTGTGCACACATTGGTTTTTGGTGCAGAAAAATGTGATGCAAATACTCAGTGTTGGTAGGAAAATGCTGCTTAATATATGTGACTTTTTGATGTTTTTTCACATTTATTTAGGTGAAAAACGCTCCAAAAACACTAAAATAAAATCTGCATGATGCAGATGCTTCAAATCCTCAAGGAAAAATAAGGAGTGTGTGAACAAGCCCTATTAGGGAAAATGTTCAGTGGATGGAACCAGCAAAAAAACTACAGTTGTTACTGTTGCCTTGTGGCATCTGGGTTCTCAGTCTGTAAATTGCATGCTTTTCATCCCACAATACCAAACATACACTTGGTCACTAAAATTTTCCTTTATGTTGTGAGTTGAAATGGGGAGAGGAAATGATGAAAATGTCTGCACGGTGTTTTGGAATATGTTGATATTCTATGGGACTCACTATTGTTTTTATTTGCATTACCAATATTTCCACTATAATCTGTTGTTTTTTTTATAACTGTTATTCACTTTTTTGTCTCATACTCAGGTGAAATAAGCAATTTTTTAAGTAAATATATTTCTAAAGGCGCTCTTGACATGAAATTCTCACCAGTTGTCTGTAACAGCTCATCCAATGTACACTGGCAAAGAAATCAAACCATAGACGTCCTTGAATGATGTGTAATAATGAAAAATGATAAGGAAAAATAATTGAAAAAAATGAAGAGGAGAAAAAAAGCCATGGAAAGTTATGACACGATCTGAAATCTATAAGTAATTAGAAACCAATCCTACCATTTAGTGAAAAATATCAGCTGGTTTATATATAGCTGATGGCCTATAAAAAGGTGTCTCATTGCCAAGGTGCCACACAAGAAACATATCATGATGGGTAAAACCAGTGAGCTGTCTCAAGACCATTGCAACCTTCTTGTTGCAAAACGTACTGATGGCATTGGTTACAGAATAATTTATAAACTACTGAAGATTCCAGTGAGCACTGTTGGGGCCATAATCCGGAAGTGGAAAGAAAATCATTTCACCATAAACCAGCCATGACTAGGAGCTTGCCACTAGATTTCAGACAGAGGAGTGACAAGAATAATTAGAAGAGTTGCCCAAGAGCCAAGGTCCACTTGTGGAGAGCTACAGAACCTGGAATTAGCAGGTACAATTGTTTCAAAGAAAACTATAAGTAATGCACTTAACCTCCATGGCATGTATGCATGCTCCCCATGAAAGACTCCATAGCTGTACAAAAAACATGTGCAAACGCGTTTAAAGTTTGCTCAACAACATGTAGACAAACCTATGAAATACTGGGGGGAATATAGTCTGGTCAAATGAGAACAAAGTTAAACTTTTTGGATGCCATAATACAGACCATGTTTGGAGGCCAAATGGCACTGCATATCACCCTGAAACACCATGCCAACAGTGAAGTTTGGAGGTAGGAACATCATGGTGTGGTGCTGTTTTTCAGCATACGGCACTGACAAACATCATGTCATTGAAGAAGGATGGGCAAATATACTGAGACATTCTTGATAAATATCTGACATATATCATAATGATGAAGATGAAACGAGGGTGGACATTTCAACTAGACAATGATCCCAGTTGCACAGCCAAGGTAACTCTCAATTGGTTTCAGAGACAGAAAATAAAGCTGCAAGACTGGCCCGGCCAATCACCTGACGTGAATCCATTAGAAATGGGCCAAAATCATACCTGAGCAATGCGTGTGACTAGTTTCTCCATACACGAGGTGTCTTTAAGCTGTCATTAACAACAAAGGTTTTTGTGCGAAGTATTAAATAAATGTCATAAAGCGTGTTAAATACTTTTTCCCTGTGTTATATCTCATTATTACACATGGACAGCTATGGCTTGATTTCTTTGCCTGTGTGGCTTGGATGGGTTGTAACCAACAATTGGTGAGAATTTCATGTCAAGAGCATGGTGGCTTAGTGGTCAGTTCTGTTTGCTTTGCAGCGCTGGGGTCCTGGACAAGGACAACATCTGCAAGGAGTTTGTATGTTCTCTCCGTGTTTGCGTGGGTTTCCTCCGGGTTCTCCGGTTTCCTCCCACACTCTAAAGACCTACTGATAGGGAATCTAGATTGTGAGCCCCAATGGGGACAATGATAATGTCTGTAAAGTGCTGTGCAATTAATGGCACTATATAAGTGAGTAAAATAAATAGCATCTTTAGAAATATATTTATGTAGAAAATTGATGACATGTTTAATAATTATTTCACACTCTGTATCTGTACATAAGAAAAAATAATTTATTAAAACATTAGTAATATTTATAGTATATTTATAGTAATAAATCTAAAAAGCACACTGATCTCATACATCTTGTAGATTGTACATTGCCACTGATGATAATCCTGCTGTTCTTATAGGGATCCATTCACCGCACACCAAGAACATGTGAGACAGATGATGAGAAGTTTCTCTGATCCTTTTGGCCGCGATCCCTTTTTCAGTATCACAGATGGCAGATCTTCTGGCTGGAGAGGGCAGCAAGGTTCCCAGGTGGCTCTGAGAGAAGATCACAGGGTAAGCGCTCTCTGAGCAGTTCCTCGGATCACACTTCTGTCATCAGCTGAGATTTTATAGTCAGATTCATTACAAAGTGCTGATTGTTACCATAGGTGCGGGTTCTGTAATGCCGGCCCGTGGCTGCCCAGGTTTTAACTTCTCTTTCCTGTGATCTAATCCCCAGCTGTTGCCGGCAGTACCGTTCCTATTATAGAGTAACACTCATTAATACTGTTCTATTAACGGTTTCAGCTACCTAGCGAGGCCAATCATTGCACTCACAGGCACTGCCGTACGAGTTTAGTACTGCTGAGCCCCGGGAACAGATGTCACTTTCTATACCGCTCAGTGTGTAGCTGATAAAAGCAAGCATGGCATTCTTCCATCAGCTATATATAGAATGTCAACTCCGTCCCCTGAAATCAGCCCTCTGCCTCACTTCCATGATTTTCTGTCATAAAAAGTCCAGTATGCAAGACATACTGCAAGTAACAGGTTAATCACAAAGGCAGTACTGTTTGAACCCCCAGGAAAGTTACACCAAGAATAAAGGCACCGCGGGGGCTGGACTTCTGCCAGGTTCACACACTGTAATCTGAACATAGACACCAGCAGCTCAGTAAATGAGCTTCCGAGCCGTGGGCTTTAGAGACTTGTCTTTCTTCGTAAATGCTTGCTCTTTCTACGAAATGATACTTTTCTAATAACTCTACATCATGCCGTCCCCCTGCTTCTCCTACTAGGAATTCATGAAGAAATGGACAGCTGGGTGTTGCCTTTTCCTTTTCAGGGAATGTCCTTACATAGCCTGGTACGACACTGATTGGATAGTTTTATTGTGTAAGGACACACCCTCTACTGGTAACACCCAGTTGTCAGTTGATTCTGAAATCTCCATGTATAAGTCCGTGCTATATGGAAATTTCTCTTGACAACTCCTACTTTTTCTTTCCAGGCCTCAAGTTTGAGTCATATGCCTAGTGCTTCCTTTTCTAGTATGGTCAGTAGTCTGTGACTGCGTCTGGTTTGTGGTCCTGTGTGAAGGCATGATACGTTCCTCTAACACTGGGTTTGGATTTGGAGTGAATGAACATCATTGTACACTGCATGTATTATGGGCTACTTGATTGTACATTTATTAATAAGTAAATATTACATGTTTTTGTCGGCCAACCTCTGCAATGTACATAAAAAGTGGATATACCGTACATACAAATGAAAGGAAACCTGTCAGAAATGGTAACCCACTGCTCAAACCCCCTGCCAATAACCAACATTATTCATATGTATCTGTAGCCCTTTAAAAGATAAATCAATTGATCCATTTATGACCCAAACAGGGAAATTGTGTTTTGAAATTCAGTCTGGTAGTTCCTAGGGGAATGAGGATGCACTTCCAGCTCCTCAGCCTCTGCCATATCACCCATCTAGCTGTACCCTCTCCTGGCTAACCAGCAGATGGTTTCCTCTGGTGTCCCAATGCACCTCAGGACCCCAAAGTGCTGCTTCAGTCTTGAAGGAATGATCTGACTTATCTTTTAAAGGACTACACAGCCATATTATTGGATTGGCACGGGTGGGGTGGTGATCTTCTTATTTTTTCCTCGATCTTACCATTAATGTGGGCAGATCGGCTTTGCCCAGGATGCATGCAAACACTCAATTTTTTTAAAGTTAAAAGTTACCTCTCTTTTGAGTATACACTTTGATATATAAGGGATTCCTCCACTCGTGACCCACATCTATAAGTCAGAAATGTATGAGCGGCTTCCTTTCTGGTGGACTCCAGACTTCTGACTTGGACCTTTGAATGGCTGCCATGTAGTACTACGTTGCCTGAAAGGCCATGGCTTCCTCTGACAAAATAATAGGTGTCTTGGGGTACCAGGAGCAGACCCAGCATGATCAACTGGTCGTCGCAGGAGCCAAACGACAAACCCTAATAGTGCAGATGTTAGTGTGTGAATGGAAGAAATATATTTGTTCCCAACCGATCACGAAGTTACCCATAAATGACCATCGACTGTATAAACCAATTAGATATTTAAAAACTTGCAAATCTGGAATGCAACTCTAGAAGTTTCACTTACTATGTTAATTAAAGAAAATTCTTGGAACCTGTTTTCTCATTGGTGTCAGGTGTCCCTCCAGTGCTGTCTGTCATCCTGTAGTTATATATGTCTGATCTGCTAGCAGTCATGGGTGATGGTCAGACCCACTTTATACCAGGTATCCTCAACATGTAGCAGTGAACATATATTCCCTTAAAACACTTTTAATATTAAATATTCACCTTCCCAGTGAAAAAATGGTAAATACCAAAAAATTAAAAAAGGCCATGAATAAAGTCCTACACAACCCTACAATAGGCCTAGTCTGTACCTGCCTAGATGTGGAGGTTGGCACCCTAAACAACGATTTTTTTTTTGGTGCCCCCACTCAACGAAGACTATCCCTCACTTCCCTATAAAAGATGCTGTGGATGCCCAGAATGCCGGATACCATGATATTGGATGACCAATTAAGTTTACCTATAAAAAACCCTAGGGAATTTCCTTCTTGGTTCCCAATATTTCTTCTTTCTTCATTTCTATTCTATTGAGAAATTGTTTTCCCACCTATATAGGGTTTTGGTAGGGAAGTGAGGGATAGTCCTCGTTGAGTGGGGACGCCAAAAAATCGTTGTTTAGTGTGCCAACCTCCACATCCAGGCAGGTACAGACTAGGCCTATTGTAGGGTTGTACAACCAAAACAATTCCTCCAACAATAAACTATGATCCTCTTCAAATCTAATAACTAAACACCAATAGAGCAAATGAAATGGCAACACGATCAAAAATTATATAAAAAATATAATATTTACTATAAATAATCAACGAATGAAATAACAAATCTCTCAAGAATAATATCATGTACAACAATTGACATGGGGTACCCTACCCCCAATAAACATGGACAATCAAGAGACAAAACATATAGAGATCTAAGACCTGTGTAACCTGCTATAGACACATTCCTAATGCTCATCTGAAACTGAGGTATAGCCACTGACCACTACCCTGCTACAGACATGGCCGCGGGTAATTACTGGGCTTACCCTATATAGCTGCCTTTAGAGCCATAGAGGCCAAGTTATTTTTCTATAGCCCCCCTATAGATATTAGACAGTCATTACAGGTACTGCGGATCTGTTAGAGAATATATATATATATATATATATATATATATATATATATATATATATATATATATATATATATATACAGTGCCTACAAGTAGTATTCAACCCCCTGCAGATTTAGCAGGTTTAATAAGATGCAAATAAGTTGGAGCCTTCAAACTTCAAACAAGAGCAGGATTTATTAACAGACGCATAAATCTTACAAACCAAAAAGTTTTGTTGCTCAGTTAAATTTTTATAAATTTTAAACATAAAAGTGTGGGTCAATTATTATTCAACCCCTAGGTTTAATATTTTGTGGAATAACCTTTGTTTGCAATTACAGCTAATAATCGTCTTTTATAAGACCTGATCAGGCCGGCACAGGTCTCTGGAGTTATCTTGGCCCACTCCTCCATGCAGATTTTCTCCAAGTTATCTAGGTTCTTTGGGTGTCTCATGTGGACTTTAATCTTGAGCTCCTTCCACAAGTTTTCAATTGGGTTAAGGTCAGGAGACTGACTAGGCCACTGCAACACCTTGATTTTTTGCCTCTTGAACCAGGCCTTGGTTTTCTTGGCTGTGTGCTTTGGATCGTTGTCTTGTTGGAAGATGAAATGATGACCCATCTTAAGATCCTTGATGGAGGAGCGTAGGTTCTTGGCCAAAATCTCCAGGTAGGCCGTGCTATCCATCTTCCCATGGATGCGGACCAGATGGCCAGGCCCCTTGGCTGAGAAACAGCCCCACAGCATGATGCTGCCACCACCATGCTTGACTGTAGGGATGGTATTCTTGGGGTCGTATGCAGTACCATCCAGTCTCCAAACGTCACGTGTGTGGTTGGCACCAAAGATCTCGATCTTGGTTTCATCAAACCAGAGAACCTTGAACCAGTCAGTCTCGGAGTCCTCCAAGTGATCATGAGCAAACTGTAGACGAGCCTTGACATGACGCTTTGAAAGTAAAGGTACCTTACGGGCTCGTCTGGAACGGAGACCATTGCGGTGGAGTACGTTACTTATGGAATTGACTGAAACCAATGTCCCCACTGCCATGAGATCTTCCCAGAGCTCCTTCCTTGTTGTCCTTGGGTTAGCCTTGACTCTTCGGACAAGCCTGGCCTCGACACGGGAGGAAACTTTCAAAGGCTGTCCAGGCCGTGGAAGGCTAACAGTAGTTCCATAAGCCTTCCACTTCCGGATGATGCTCCCAACAGTGGAGACAGGTAGGCCCAACTCCTTGGAAAGGGTTTTGTACCCCTTGCCAGCCTTGTGACCCTCCACGATCTTGTCTCTGATGGCCTTGGAATGCTCCTTTGTCTTTCCCATGTTGACCATGTTTGAGTGCTGTTCACAAGTTTGGGGAGGGTCTTAAATAGTCAGAAAAGGCTGGAAAAAGAGATAATTAATCCAAACATGTGAAGCTCATTGTTCTTTGTGCCTGAACTACTTCTTAATACTTTAGGGGAACCAAACAGAATTCTGGTGGGTTGAGGGGTTGAATAATAAATGACCCTCTGAAAAAACTTTTCCCAATTAAAAAAAAAAATAAACAAAGAAATAACATTCTTTTTTGCTGCAGTGCATTTCACACTTCCAGGCTGATCTACAGTCCAAATGTCACAATGCCAAGTTAATTCCAAATGTGTAAACCTGCCAAATCTGCAGGGGGTTGAATACTACTTGTAGGCACTGTATATATATATATATATATATATATATATATATATATATATATATATATCTCATTTAAACCGACAGAATAACAGTTATTGCCAGCAGAAAAGTTCATACGAGCATTAGGAATGTGTCTATAGCAGGTTACACAGGTCACACAATGTCAATTGATGCACATGATATTATTCTTAAGGGATTTATTATTTCATTCGTTGATTATTTATAATAAATATTACATTTTTTTTATATAATTTTTGATCGTGTTGCTACTTCATTTGCTCTATTGTAGGGTTGTGTAGGGTTTTATTCATGGTCTTTTTTTTTTTTTTTTTCATTTTTTGGTATTTACCATTTTTTTCACCAATGTAATATCTATAATGGCTGCTAGACAGTCCTACATGTAGTGCCTCCATGGGCAACAAGGAAGCAACAGGTTGGATTTTTACATGAATCCCCCAAGATAAGCGGTGACACAGATATTAACATCAAAATATTCAGCTATATTTCTAGAAGCATTTTTTTTTTCGGAGTATTTTACTGTTCTTTAAAATAAATCCATGATTTTCAGTGTAAAACATGGCTTCCTATGGACCTGTAAATGTATGTGATCAGATTTCAACTCTGCACTTATAGTACAGATGTAGCAAACTTTAATTTCACATTTAAAGACTTTTTTTTTTTTTTTTTTTTTTTTACACTAGGGGCCTAAAAACTAACAAGCAGTTACTTCCTAACTACCTGTCTGACCTGCTCAGAGCAGGTGCACCGACCGCTCCTGCCAGTGATTCAGCTGCTCCCTATCAACAGAGCGGTTCTTCTTCTTCCTGGCTGCTCTGTCAAGGGGGTGTGATTTCTGACGTCATGCGGGTTGACCGCCGGCTTTAAAAACTCATTGAAAATGTCAAGTTAAATTAAATTTGTAGCTTCAGCTCATGTAACACATTCAATTTCATGTTAACAGGAATCTGTCAGCACAAAATGACTGTTCAAACAAACCCGAGATGCTCGGTGCACCCTTGGCATGGCCATACAGTTCAATGCACCTGAACACCTACTTGTTTTCTATCTTTCTCCACCCCCTCTTCTTTGGTTGACAGCTTTGGGTTTAAAGGAGCCAGAGAAGGGCTGAGATTGATGAACCGAGTGCCTGTGCTTGGTCTGAACAGTCATTTTGTGTTGACATACTCTCTTTGACATGTCATGGACATGTGTTACGTGACATGATTCTTACATTTACGATGTAGGCCATTTGAATTTTTAGTAGTGTTGTTAAAGACCTGAAACTGGGCAGTAATTGTCACATAAAAAGTAATTTACTGCACATTACTCCATTCTATAAATCACATATTTAGGCTGCAATTGTCTACGCCCTATTACAAAGCGATCAGTTCAAGTTATGTAACATGTTCAAATTATTGGATTTATTAAGCTTTATTAAGGGGGGTCTCAAACGTGTTCTAAATATTGTTATTTAGTCGTATAATGAAAAAATAAAGCACTTTACAACATAAACAATCTTGAGATTGTGTACCGATTTCCAGCTTTTGAGCTAGTTGAGTCGTTGTTCTTGCCAGGACTATTTCCATGGACATGTGCAGATCTTTTATCCTACAATTGTTTCTTTTCTTAGTTTCTTTAACCCTAGAACGCATACCTGGGGCCTCACAGGCCTGCCAGGTTACTTGTTTTCTATGTTCTGTAAAAGTACTTTAGTTAGAATTTTGAAAATCTAGGTAATCCTCAGGTATATAGTTGTCAGTAATTTCCAGTTATTCATATATTTTTATGTTACAGACATTTCGGTATAACAACCTTTTTTTGGGACTACCCCATATTCACACGCCTGGGGCCTTTTAGGCCTGTACTAGGTTTACATGTGATACTCAGTCTTTTTGTCTGTATTGTTGCTGGGGAAGAACTTTTATGACTCTGCTATTGCTGGGAAGAGTGTGGATTCTGCATGACAACATAAAAATAAGAAAAATAAGAAAAAAAAAAAAGAATAAAAATATTACAATGGATAATTACTTTACCAATTTTGAAATGGCCAACTTTTTGCTTCAAAAGCAACTTACACTTGTTGGTACTATGAGGCCAAACCGCCGCGAAATTCATCCAATCTACGAGAGTGTATTCGGTTTCTGCAATCAAGCAACAATGGTGTCTTATAAAGCCAAGAAAGAAAAATCTGTGATATTACTGAGTACAATGCATCATGATGGAAGTATTGACATCAATGACAAGAAAAAAAAACCCTGAAATCATACTGCATTATAATAAGACAAAAGGAGGTGTCGACAAGATGGATGAAATGATTAGAGAGTATTCGTGCAAAAGGCAGACTAAATGTTGGCCTGTTGCCCTTTTTTCCAATATCCTTGATGTGTCAGCCCTCAATAGCTACATTGTTTATTGTCAAACTAATCCAGAATTCCATGCCAACAGGAAAGACAAGAGACGTCTATTTTTGACAGAACTTTGTTATGAACTTTTGATGCCTACTATGATGGAGAGAAGCGGCATGATATGCTTATCAAGGCAAATTACGGAGGCAATGATCCGATGTGGAATACGCTTTCTGGAACATCCAGAGCAAAGAGAAAAAAAAAGAAAGCGCTGCTATATTTGTCCAGCAAAGAAGGAAAGAAAATAGGAGCGTTTCTGTTCTACTTGCAGACAAAATGTATGCAAGGAATATTCAGCTGAAAAAATAATATGCGAGAATTGTCGGGGGAATATGTAAAGTTACAAATAAATATTCCTGCACCAAGTTTGCTACAACCAAAAAATGTTTTCATAAAAAAATTGCATATAGAATGCCTATATTTGGCGTGCCCGTTTACTTACTTTTTTGTTGTTTTATGCACATAATTATGTTTTGAAATATACACATCTTAGGCTGTGTTCCCAGTAGCGCTGGGGATCCATAATGGATCTGACCTCCTGGTGACTCCAGCTAAGGCTGCTGGAATGGCGGGATTCCGCCAGCCTTAGCTGGGGTCACCAGGTCAGATCCATTACGGATCCCCTCCTGGCGGACCCCAGCGCTAGTTGGAATGCATCCTTACCTTGCAATTGTAAAATAAATTTTGGAAAGTATTTTTATTTGAGTTATTCCGTGTTATTTGCACACAGGCCTAAAAGGCCCCAGGTGAATATGGGGTAGTCCCAAAAAAAGGTTGTTATACCGAAATGCCTATAACATAAAAATATATGAACAACTGGAAATTACTGGAAAAAACTATATACCTGAGGAATACCTAGAGTTTCAAAATTCTAACTAAAGTAATTTTACAGAAAATAGAAAACCAGTAACCTGGCAGGCCTGCGAGGCCCCAGGTATGTGTCCGCCAGCCTTAGCTGGGGTCACCAGGAGGTCAGATCCATTACGGAATCCCGTCCTGGCGGACCCCTGTGCTAGTGGGAATGCATCCTTACTTGGCAATAAACTTTGAAAAGTATTTTTATTTGCGTTATTCCATGATAATTGTAAACAGGCCTAAAAGGCCCCAGGTGCGTGAATGTGTAGATTTCTATGGGTATGCGTTCTAGGGTTAAATGTATCACCTTTTATATTGAAGACATGACCATGGCCACCAAAATGTATTTATTCATTTATTTTACTCACTTACATAGCGCCATTAATTGCACAGCGCTTTACAGACATTATCGCTGTCCCCATTGGGGCTCACAATCTAGATTCCCTAGCAGTATGTTTTTTGGAGTGTGGGAGGAAACTGGAGAACCCAGAGGAAACCCATGCAATCATGGGGGGAACAAACAATGGAAACATCAATTTGACTCTAAAAAATATGATTTTGATTTTAAAGTGACTTCATTGCATATGAGTTAGCATGTTATTGTTTAGGGCACAGTAAGTAATTTTTACTAATTTTTATGCATGCAATTCTGCAGATTTTATTCTGCTTGCAAACATTTTTTACTATGCTATGATGGACAGCTTGATCAACCTAATGTTTTCTGCAATTCTGTATTATTGTAGGTCCCCGAATTCAAGGATGGGTTTCATTCCATTGATAATATGATGACAAACATGAGGAACAGAATGATAGACATGCACAAACAGTTTGTAAGTTGTTTTTTTCCAATTCTGATCATCATATCTGAATAATAATTGAAATAATAGTGTTTAATTATGATCTTAATGAAACTAGCATCCATTGGTGATTTATCAGCTATTCTCGCCTCATTTGCTTTGTCATTTTTTTCTTTTGCTAGAAATATCCATCCATTGTTTGCTACATGAGCTGTCCCCTGATTTATGCTGCCCAAACCACATTAGCAGGAATCGGTCATTGCACCGTTGTAGCTGTGTGTTTTACAGTGTGGCGTTTCAGAGAAAGCATACATTATAAATCCTGCCAGGGACTATGTGTCTCGGATGACTGGTCCACAGCAGATCTCCACCGGTTTCTGCTTTTAAAGGTCTTCACTTCTGCACAGACTAGAAAAGATTTGAAGGGCATGGTCATCCATCCTCAAACCCTCCTTTTCACTATTAGCATAGTCTGTGAATGGCGGTTTGACTTTTTCACTATGGCCCTTCCCTACTTCATTTCTAATCCTGCACTTTTCACGGTGTAGTGCAGATGAAGCTTTGCAAAATAGTCCTTATCCAAATGCCAGTCTGGCAGTTACTGACTTTATCAGTACCTTTAGGGTATGTTCACACGATCCTGATTTCAATCCTTTTTTTTCCAGGACAAAAACCGCAGCTCTTGGCAGAAAACGCAGGTGCGTTTTTGATGCGTTTTTTAGTGCGTTTTTTTATGCAGTTTTCTCTGCAGATTGTCTGTGTTTGACACAAATAAAGCTTTAACTGCAGTGGGGAAAAAAAAAAAAGAAATGATGTCATTTCCTTGTCCAACCCTTTTCTTCTTCCATCCTCCATTTTGGGACTAAACACCAAAATGAGTGGACGTGTTTTGAATGACAGCGCTCCGCAGAGTGCGGAGCGTAGGCCAGATCACAGCCCGCGGATCCAGCTCTATCCAGCTATGCGTCATGCGCCCCTATATTTAACATGGGGGCGCATGGACATGCGTCGCACTTGCGTTTTGCGCCGCATGCGTCACTGCAGCGCACGCATCCGGGCGCAGAGGACGCAGCAAGTTGCATTTTTGCTGCGTCCAAAATCAATCAAAAAAAGGACGCATGCGGCGCAAAACGCAGCGTTGTGCATGCGTTTTGCTGCGTTTTTGTTTGCGTTGTGTGTTGCGGCGCACAACGCAAATGTGAACATAGCCTAAGTGCCACGTATTTAAGTGCCACGTATCACGTATTTCAGTGCCACGTATTTCAGTGCCACGTATTTCAGTGCCACGTATTTCAGTGCCACGTATTTCAGTGCCACGTATTTCTGCGCCACGTATTTCAGCGCCACGTATTTCAGCGCCACGTATTTCAGCGCCACGTATTTCAGCGCCACGTATTTCAGCGCCACGTATTTCAGTGCCACGTATTTCAGTGCCACGTATTTCAGTACCACGTATTTCAGTGCCACGTATTTCAGTGCCACGTATTTCAGTGCCACGTGCCACGTATTTCAGTGCCACGTATTTCAGTGCCACGTATCACGTATTTCAGTGCCACGTGCCACATATTTAAGTGCCACGTATTTAAGTGCCACGTATTTCAGTGCCACGTATCACGTATTTCAGTGCCACGTGCCACATATTTAAGTGACACGTATCACGTATAAGTGCCACGTGTCACGTATTTAATTGCCACGTATTTAAGTGCCACGTATCCCACGAAGATTTTCCATGGAGAACAGACACATCCAGAGATATGTCTGCTCTCCACGGCTGCAGCAACACACTGACAGGAGCCATAGTTCCTGTCGGTGTCACTGCGCATGCGCGAGCGAGTTTACCGGCGGTCATTGACCCCGGCACTCTCGCTTAACGGCAGTGCTGCGTGGGAAAGTTCAACGCAGCTGTACTGCTGTTAACCGAGACGCCGGAGTCATTGAACTCCGGAACAGTACGCGATACACTGCTAGGAGCTTCGCTCCTGGCAGTGTATCGCCGGAGAGCAGCCGATCGGCGTGGGACACTCGTTTTATGGATTCTGCGGACAGGGAGTATGAATTAGATTTTTTATTTTGTGATTTTTTTCCTGGAGGATCGAGGGCTTCGCCTACAAGTGTGCTGTTGGTGAGTATATACTCTGTGTTATGTGTTGTATGTACTGTACTGTGTGTCATGTATGTGTATTGTGTGTAGGTGTTTTGTGTAACTTTACAATTGTGCTAAGTCGCCGGACACAGGGACAACTCTCCTATCCTAATACCGGATGGGAGTAGTAGTCCCATACGGCGACTTAGCACAATGGTGGCACTAGCGTCGCATGGGGACACACACACACACACACACACACACACACACACACACACACACACACACACACACACACATCAATCAAACGGCCGACACGATCCCCATGCGACGGTACGCCTCCATGTCTCTCCGCCCAAGCACTTCCGCCCACGCACTTCCGGCCGCTTCCCCGCACTTCCGGCTGCAGCGGTTCTGCACCACAAACCGCAATAAAACCCGCAGATATATTTTTGATCTGCGGGTTTTACTGCGGGTTTGACCTCACAATGGAGGTCTATGGGTGCAGAACCGCTGCAGTTTCGGGGAAAGAAGTGACATGCTCCTTCTTTTTTCCCGCACCGATTCATCGCGGCTTTTTAAGGGAAATTCAGGACCGTGTGCACAGTGGTTCCTGTTTTCCATAGGGGTACATTGTAATGTACCCTGCATGGAAAACAGCTGCGGAACCGCAGCGGCAAAACCGCTGCGGTTCTGCAGTAAAAAACGCACTGTGTGAACATGGCCTTACCTGGCATCAGTCAGTCGGATCAACCCTCCTAAGCCGTCTACAGGTCAGGTCAGTTCTGATGTCTTATTCCAGAGAAATATGTAAATGATCTGTTCCAGGCTATGGGCCGGACACTGATCTGCATGAGAATCTGCCTGCAGAGATTATTGTAAATGAAAGAGGGAGTTACCAGTGTGATGTGTAATGGCCGCTCTCTGCCCTACTGATCTCACTGCAGAGCTGTGTGTGATTAAAAGGGTGCAGTCAGACAGCCGCAAGCATCGCAACCCTAGGACTGCGTACAAATAGATGCCGTCACGCTCAGGTCAGGAGAGTCAACGGCCAGTCCGAGGCTTGTGGAGCCATCCTCGCGCGAGTAACGCGGCCATCTGACTGCACCCTAAGTGACACATCTTCAGGTTCCTCTCAGTGCTTAAGCTCTTCTCACAGGCAGCCATTGTTGCTGTATTGTTACATTACAGCAGAGGCGTTAGAGCTGCAGCAAATGTGTTTGTAGTGAGGTTAAGTTCAGTTCTGCTGTTTTATGTTAGTTACATGTCTCACACTGGTAACTCTCCTTTTATATAAAATAAGCCCCGGAGGCAGATTCTCATGCAGATCAGTGTCCAGACCATACATTTTATTTATAAGAAAAACGTGGATTTCTCTAGAATAAGGCCTCAGATCGCAGATATCAAGGTATCGCTTTATTTAGCTTCAGCTGACCTACATGTCTATATAGACGGCTTAGGAGCGTTCGTCATACTGACAGATTTGCTTTAAGTGCAGATACATTCTTATGTCATTCACTGTTCATAAAATGAATTTATTACTGGATCACTAGTTGTGGGAAGTGGTAACCTGATAATTACATCGTACACCATTCTAAATATATATATTGTCTCGGATGCAGCTAATGTTTGGGCTGTTGCTATGAGAATGTCTCTGTAAGCAAAGTATCTAGGCTAATTCATATTTGGGAGCCTCCCAGAGATTACAAAATATTGGGTGATGCCAGTCATCATCTCATTCACACGCACATCCAATTTGCAAAGCCTAAACTAAAACGCCTAAACTAAAACTCACAATATGCCAAAAGCAAAATTCCACCAACATTCGCTATCATGTCCTTATTATCTTGATCATTTCTTGCCACGTATTACAATTTTGAAAAGCAAAAGCTGGATCTTTCAGGAAACCTTCATCATTTACCATTCTATTACTGTTTGAACATGTGGAGAATACACTTGGGGTTCGTTTATATGAACGTATTATCAGTGCGTGTGCTGTCTGTATACGCGCCAGAGGACACAGACCAATGGTAGCCAATGTACAAGTGCACATGGTCCAATGGTCTGCATGAAAATAACCCCACAGTGCACAATATTTTCCATTTTATGCGCCAGAATATTGACTGGTGATTGTAATTAATATAAGTTATTGTCAGAAGTCCTCATATGGAACCCTAATGCCCTCCAAAGGGTCTGAGTTTCTAGCAAAAGTTAGAGGGTATACAGCATAGAGTGCGAAGCTAAAACTTAACTTTTACTATAAATGGCAAAAATCCCATTAAACATCTAGACACACAAAACATGGATAGAAACATACAAAAGCTGTATCCCTGTCCAGGAATAGTGCAGACAGTGGTTACACAATTAAAGGGACAGTAATCTCAATCATCAATATAGTACACTAGTATTAAAGCATGCAAGATATCAGGTTCTAAAACCAATAGTATAATGCAGTACAGTGTTTATATGAAGAAAGGAAAGTAAAGAAACAGTCTCACCAATTGTGTGGCTTAGGCTGTTCCTCTTGCCAGTCCAAGAAGGTCCTGGTTATTGCCCCTGTTGTACAGACAGACCCTGGCACCCAAAGACTCCGGTCCACAGCTAACCCTTTCTATAGTCAGCCCTGGACTGACCCTATATGCATCCCGATGCATTTCTTTAACAAATGATTCATCAGGGGAATTGCCTAATGTCATCAAAAACAGTGAAGAGCACCCCTCACTAGGGATGTATGATGGCCACTGCCTGTAGTGTCAGTCCAGGGCTGACTAGTCTTGAAACTGGCAAGAGGAACGATTGGTAGGATTGCCTAAACCACAAAACTGGCGAGACTGTTCCTTTACTTACCTTTTTTCATATAAACACTGTCCTGCATTATACTATTGCCCTTAGAACCTGATATCTTGCATTCTTAAATACAAGTATACTATGTTGATGATTGAGATTATCTCCCCATTAATTGTTTGACCACTGTCCGCACTATTCCTGGCTATGGATACGGACTTTGTATGTTTTTATAAATGTTTTGTGTGTCTAGATGTCAAGTGGGATTTTTGCATATTTATAGTAAAAGTTAAGTTTTAGCTGCGCACTCTATGCTGTATACTCTCCAAAAATAGCGAAATTGGCATATTAGGGACTGTCTGATAGATGATCCCCTCTTTTTGCTTTATTTAATTAACTAGCAAAAGTTATACCCCTCTCACAGTGAAGTGTGAAATCTCACTCCTTACGCTAACCCAGCGCTGCTCATCATTTACGATGGCATCATTACTGCCATTACCATCCTGTAACAGCTTCGGAAAGTACAGTGCAGCCCTGGGTTAGGGCAAGCAGTGAGACCTAGCTCTTTCACCGCAAGAGGGGCCACGGAGGGTTGTGGTCTCTCACACTTCATGCCACGATCTGACAACTTGGACGTTCAGGCCAGTTTGGGGGTGGGGAGGTGGGTGCATTAGTGTTACTTATGAGTTATTTTGACAATAACTTATATTCAGGAAAATTACTAGTTTGGAGAAGCCCTCTCTTTTATTTAATAAAAAGGACCGCCCCAGACTAGTGCTAGGTACTCTTTAACTGTACCAAAACAGAGGACCTGGCCCGTCAGTACAGTAGACAGACAGCCCTGTAGGTAGACTGCCTTCTTTTTTTTTTTTTTTTGGAATAGGTTATCTTCATGAGACAACCGCTTTAATCTCCACCTGTTGTCCCTTTAATAATCAATTAGAATCATTAACATGACTCCCCACTTCTAGAGGATCATATTGATTTGCCTTCATCATTTGCATTTACTGCTTTTTTTAGCATCCTGTGAGGTGAGCCTAAAATAAAGTAAGCCGAGGCCGTTCTAGAGGAAGAGACGTTCATATCATCTTGGTGTCTGGGTTTTCTGTTCCAAAATGATTGTGCTCCAGGTCATATGGGTGCATGTGACCCGGTCATGATACGCTTTCCACCCCTGCACAATGGCTGCCAAGAAGATGTTCTCTGTGCCCTATCAGAATCTTCATTCACAGTTCCTGACGGAGATTAATAGAAGCTTTTCAAGCCTTCTGGAATTCTCTTTCTATGCCAGACTAAGATCTGTTTAGTCTTTCCAAGAAAATGCCTCCTTTATGCCTAGACTTGATTTGATGCCCCATTTTTATATTTCATCGTTCTTACTATATATAACCGTTCCCTTCATATACACTCCATTGTAACCGTCTACCATGTTTGGTCAGGGTGGAAGGCTACACAGACTTGCTTATGTGTCCAGTGTATCAGCCAAGTCTATATATGAGTGATTCATACTTTAATGTAGTAATATTATCTCCCCTCTAATGCTGCATCTCCAGTGTTAAAAAAAAATTCTAATCTTCACTCGCACACGAGACACTCAAGCCCTGGGATCATAGTGCTATAATCGTGCTATCGGCTCGCAATCTCACATTTGCTCTTCCAAAAACATAGCACGCCAGTTACAGCCGAGCTTGGGAATATCCTGTGACAGCAAAAGTCATTTTGCTGGCAGCAATATGGCACACATGTTATATTCAGTGATATAGTTTTTTCATTAATAAATAATGTATCATATATTTTTTTCTTTTTGGCTCCGTATTCTGCACTTGTTTTTAGAATGTTGTTGTTTTTTTGTTTTTTTAAATAGAGCAATGTTTTGTGAATTAAATCAGTATGGTATATAATATCTTGTATTGCAGCTTTCTAATATAGCTATTGTAGCTGTAGTCCCATCCCCTGATGATGCCACATCTGCGGTGAAACATGTTGGGGAGACATGTGCTTCAGTAAAAACTGCCTTATAGTCTTGATACCCCAGAGTGTCACTAATAAGCGATATTTTGGCAATCGCTTTTACACTATATTAGACTCATTTAGGGACAGAATATTTCCTGTTTTGTTACCCCACTATTTTAATTCATAATTAAAGTTAAGTTTTCAGACTTGTTAGTGAGGGTTCTTGTTGGGTTGTCGCAAATTGTAAATAATTGCCTTCTAATATAGTTTGTTTCATCATCTTCACCATTTTCCAAAGCTCTGGTTTTGTCAAAAAATGGTAATTTGTCCTGGTAACGTACAGTCGTGGCCAACAGTTTTGAGACTGATGCAAATTTTGTTTTTCAAAGTTTTATCCTTCGGTGTTTGTAGATCTTTTAGTTTTATGTTTCTATGGTTACTGAAATAAACATCTAATAAGTTGTAAACTTTTCTTGACAAGTACAAGGAGTTTAATGTACAAACTGAATGACCCTAATTTTTCAAGACTTCTGCAGTTCTCCCTGACAGCTGGATATCCGTATCTGGGCCAAATCCTGGCTGATGGCAACATATTCTTGTGTAATCAGTGCTTGGCCTCTATCACAATTTCTGTTCTTTTTTTATTTGTCCATGTCATAAAGCAAAAGGGATAACTAAGTTGCTTGGCGAACATAACATAGATGTGTTGGGTCCATGACCAAGAAACTACCCAAATCTCAATCTCTTTGAGAGCCTGTGGTCAATTGTCAAAAAGTGGAGAAAGCATCATGCTAGAAAAATCATATTTCATCACCTAATTTCTCCTGGATCATTGGGAGAAGTTGCTCTTAGAGAATATTTAACTTCTCCCAACGATCCAGCAGCAATTTGGTGATGAACAAAGCTTTTCCAGCATGGTGGAGACCATGTCACAAGGCAAATGTGATAACTACTGTATTTTTCAGACTATAAGATGCAGCGGTCCATAAGTAGTCGCACCTAGGTTTTAGAGTAGTAAAACAAAACAAAAAATTGAAGCAAAAAATGTGGTCAATTCTGTACAAATATCCCCCATTCTGGTGTGTGTGTGTGTGTGTGTGTATATATATATATATATATATCTCCCCAATCCAGGTATTCATGGCCCCCTCATCCCCATCCTGATAGGTATGGCCCCCTCATCTACATCCTGATATGCATGGTCCCCTCATCCCTATCCTGGTATGCAGTGTCCCATCCCCATCCTTTTACGTATGGCCCCCATCGGGAAAAAAATATAAAAAAAACATAAATCATTCTACTTACCGTCCTTCCGCCCCCTTGCAGTGTCCTGTTCTCATGCCAGCAGCTGATATATGCTTGTAAGCAGCACATGGCAGTGACATCATGCACTGCTTACAAGCAGAGCACAGCTGCCGTAATACTCACTTCTCCCCCCGTCCGGGAATAAGGGCGTGGAGAGAAGTGAATTTTAATTTCATTTTAACAGCGGGCACAGTAGTCGCAGCTGCAGGCTTCCTATACCGACTGGGCGATCATGTGTGCCCACTAATAAAGAGAATGAATATTCACTGCTATCCACTCCCATAGTCCCTCCCAACCCTCCCTGCCAGCTTCAGTGGAGAGTGGTGGGAGGGATTATGGGTGTGGGGAGCAGTGAATATTCATTGTCTTTAGTAGTGATCACACTGATAGCCTGGCCGCTGCAGGAAGCCGGCGGCTGCTGCTGTGCCCGCTATTAAAGTGAAATGAATATTCACTGCTTTCCATGCCTATGGGAATGGAGAGCAGTGAATATTGATTCTCTGTAATAGCGGGCACAGGTGATCGCCCAGCAGCTGCAGGAGCCGGCTGGTGTGGCTAACACTATGCCTGCTATTAAAGAGAAATGAATATTCACTGCTTTCCATGCCTATGGGAATGGAAAGCAGTGCATATTAATTCTCTGTAATAGCGGGCACAGGTGATTGCCCAGCAGCTGCAGGAGCCGGCTGCTGCGGCTAACACTGTGCCTGCTATTAAAGAGAAATGAATATTCACTGCTTTCCATGCCTATGGGAATGGAAAGCAGTGAATATTAATTCTCTGTAATAGCGGGCACAGGTGATTGCCCAGCAGCTGCAGGAGTCGGCTGCTGCGGCTAACACTGTGCCCGCTATTAAAGAGAAATGAGTATTCACTGCTCTTCACTCCCATAGTCCCTCCCACCTCTCCGTGCCAGCTTCAGTGGAGAGTGGTGGGATGGTTTATGGGCTTGGGGAGCAGTGAATAATCATTTCTCTTTACCAGCGGGCACAGGGGTTAGCCACAGAAGCCGGCTCCTGCCTACTGTGACCCACTGCTCTGCCACTGCCGCTCCCCCACCTCCCCATCCACAGCAGGTATATCCAGACTATAAGATGCACCCCCATTTTCATCCAAATTTTTGGAGAAAAAAAGTGCTTCTTGTAGTCCAAAAAATATGGAAAGTAGCTTGGTGAACAAAACAATTTGCATCATGGCCAAGAAACTGTTCAGACCTTAATCTGAGTGAGAACTATTGTCAGTCTTCAAAAAGTGGGTGGACAAACACAGAATTTGAAATGTGAGAAACACCAAGCACTGATTTCACACAATGGGTTGCCGTCATTCAGAATTAGGCTCAGCAGCTGATATCCAGAATGCCAGGGCGAATTGCAGAAGTCTTGAAAATTAAGAATCAATACTTAAAGGGAACCTGTCACCCCCTCAGGCGTTGGTAACTAAAAGAGCCACCTTGTGCAGCACAAATGCTGCATTCTGACAAGGTGGCTCTTTTAGTTATGATGCCTGCACACGCTGAAATAATCACTTATAAAATGTGCCCCCTCATACCCTGAAACCGTCCGGGGGCAGGTCTTTCCTTCTTAATCAGACGCAGCACAGCCGTCACTCCGGGCCTGTGCGCGCCGGGCGCCGCCTCCTCTTGCTTCATTGTCGTCCCTCCAGCACCTGCGCATTAAGGTTTTTTTTCGGGCGTGCGCAGTTGCGCTGCCCTTTGTACTTACAGCGCAGGCGCCGGGGACGATAATAAAGCAAGAGGAGGCGGCGCCCGGCACGCACAGGCCCGGAGTGACGGCTGTGCTGCGTCTGATTATTTCAACGTGTGCAGGCATCATAACTATAAGAGCCACCTTGTCAGAATGCAGCATTTGTGCTGCACAAGGTGGCTTTTAGTTACAAACGCCTGAGGGGCGTGACAGGTTCCCTTTAAGTATTGATTCTTTGCATGAACTTTATGTATTTGTCAATAAAAGTATAAAAACTTGTGAAATACTTATAATTGTTCTTCCGTAATCATAGAATCATTTGACTAAAAGATCTAAAAACACTGAAGCAGTGAAGTAGCAAGCTTTCTGTAAACCAAAATTTCTGTCCGACTCAACATTTTTGGAACAACTGTACACCTGACATGGGGTGCATGTCTCCTCAAAATAAATGTCCTATCAGGAGTACTTCTTTCATATGGATTTTAGGCCTCATTCACATACGAGTTTCACATACATGATGTTTTTGTGCTTTACCTAGTAAAAACACGTACCGATTGTTGCCTAATGCTATGTCCACATTTTCCTTTTTTTTTTTAATCTATTCTTTTTTTCTATTATTATTCTTTTTTTTTCCGCATAGGACAAGTATGTATGTATGTATGTATGTATGTATGTATATATATATATATATATATATATATATATATATATATATATATATATATATATATATATATTTACAAGGTTTTGTATGCCAGAGAAAGGGCACAGTCAGATGTCCATATAACACTGACAACGATCACATCGCAGTGCACGGACTGGCCACTGGCTAACCTAACCCAAGCGTGACAGCCGCATAGATACAAACACATGTTGTCACGCTT
The DNA here is from genome assembly GCF_051348905.1 of Ranitomeya variabilis. Classification (NCBI taxonomy): domain Eukaryota; kingdom Metazoa; phylum Chordata; class Amphibia; order Anura; family Dendrobatidae; genus Ranitomeya; species Ranitomeya variabilis. The sequence continues at coordinate 930,586,227 of NC_135233.1, read as the reverse complement.
GAGCCAGGAGAGTCGCCGGCCAGTCCAAGCTTTGTGATGCAATCATCTTCTGTGTTATATGGACGTCTGACTGCACCCTAAGTGGGTCTTTCCTCTCCTGAACCTCATGGTCATTTGTTAGATCTGTCATACCTTGGTCTTTCTATTGTTCTGTTTTCACCATCTATTCTACGCGTTTTATCTGCAGGAAGGATTGTCAGACAGACCTGACGTTCACTCATTTAAGTCTTCCTCGGTGATGACATATTCCAAGACTGGAAACGAACCACCTAAGATTTTCCAAGCAACAAGTCAAACCCGTAAAGCTCCTGGTGGTGTAAGTGTTACCTTAGTTTTATGCCTATTACAAGCTCTGTATTTTATGGTCTTTACATGACTTTATTTTATAGCTTCGGCTTCCAATAAATATTCTGGTTTATAAAATTCAGTTGAGTTACGCAGGAGTATGAAATGTAGCATGGTGTATAATGTGCTTCCTGCTCTTCCCGATGGATAGCATTGAGTAATTTTACTTTGCTGCTTCAATGACTAATTTAACCCTGGCCTTTCAGTGGCTCCTTGGCAGCTGCTGTACCTAATGCCACTAAGAAATATGAATTTGAACCCTAAAGCCGTGCACATGTCTCCTTCTAGACGGAAGTAGAAAATAGCAATCTGTCAAAGAAGTATGTGCTTCAACAAAGGTCTCTAATAATGTTACACGGGAGCTTCCAGACAGTCAGCGACATGGTGCAGCAATTAGTTGTTGTTTCGTGAAGAAAATATTAAGGCATGATTATTAGCCAGCATGTCAAGGAGAGTGCTGAAGGCCATACAGTTTATATTTAGGTAAGGCCAAGGGTGGCGCATCACTGGCTAAAAATAACAGCCACAAAGCATCACCCTCCCGAAAAAATCATAAACCTAAGCAGTGACACGAAATGCACCGTAAAACACACGTCTTTATATAATTGGAAGAAGTTTCTGGAAGTCTGTATTTATCCTACAGCATGGACTAGGCCGGCCTAAAGGGGGGGGGTGGCATGTAAATCTTCGACACTTCTAAAGGCTGGCACTGGTCTTCTGGGAAGTTGGGGCCAGCATGCCCAGATCATGCAGTGCCCAAAAGTGAGGTATGGCTGCTGCACAGATCGGGGAGCACTTATGTCCCCTAGTTTGTTAAAGAGTTTGTTCCCCCAGATTATCTTTTGGATGTGTTCCTAGTATAAATTTATGAAACCTTACTATTTATACACCTCAACATTGACATTGTAACATAAAGAAGTAAAGGTTGTGGAATTATGGAAATCACAGGAGGCATAGACATGCTAGTTATGGGCAAATTATGAAAAAATGGAAATAACATTTTCAAAATGTTTTAATTTTATTCAATATGAAGTATGCAGAAATACCCGCAAGTACTTGGCTGCTATCAATGAGGTTATTAATGGATGAGGAACGTTCTGCCACGATGAATGCACTTGGGCACACAAGTCATCAAGTTCTGCAGTTGGCAGGTCCTTTTTCAGTTACCAACCAATGGTATCCCAGATATGCTCGGTGGGAGACAGGTCTGGAGACGCTAGGCCATGGTAACGCGTTTAGACCATGCAGGTAGCTCACAATAGCAAGAACAACATGATGCCAGGCATTGTCGTGTTGTAAACCGGTTCCAAGGAAACTTTCATGTTCCTTCATGAAGGCCTCTTCATAGCTTTGCCCATGTGTTCTCCAGACCATTCTACAGCTATTATTTCATCTAAGACAAAAGCATGACTCATCACTAGAGAAAACCCAAGAAAAAACAAAACAAAATGTGCATATATCCTACCGCAAATAAATAAGTAAATGGTAATAGTACATGTAAATAACATGGGCTACTTAGTTAATGCTATTTTGATTTTTTAAAAAAAGCATAAAAGCCAGCCCACCGCGACTAAAGTGGTGCACTTACTCTAAGGCCGGGTTCACATTAGCGTTTGGGGGCTTTGTGGAGGGCTGCGTACTTCCTCCGTTAAGCCCATCCTACTTCCTCATACTTCTGCATGCGTCCTGCTTACCTATCTTTAACATTGGGTACGCAGGACATGCGGATGTATGTGGATGCGTCGTTTTGACGCGCCCTCCGACCACACGGGGATGCAACAATGTTAAAGATAGGTACGCAGGACACATGCAGAAGTAGGCGGACCTAAACGGAAGAAGTGCCGAAGTGGGCGGAGCTTCACGGAGGAAGTACGTAGCCGTCCGCAAAGCCGGGTACGCAAGTGTGAACTTAGCCTAATAGTGTTGTAATAGCAGCTGTAATGAAAACTACTGTTACATGCAGATAAAAGAAACAAAGAAATCTGTCAAGGACTCTGAAAGTGGAGTGGAACAAATGGCTGTTGGACATCACATCAAAGACCGTGCCCACATTGTCAAGCAAATGAAGAACAACAAGACTGGAGATCAAGAACTGAATCAGGAATTTTTAAATATGGATGAATGTGAGTCCTACATCCTTTTCTTCCCGATCCTTCTAGATACTTTGCACTTTTGGTATTTGGGTTAGTCTTCACATTCCTGATGTCATGCCTTTTAGCCTTGTGGCCAACATGACAATATTTTTTTGAGAATAAGCTGTTGTGAGTGCGTGAGAAATATGCACATGGCCTCCACATAGAGGAAAAAGGTGGAACTATGGTGCCAGGTACTGGAGGTAGCAATCCTAGAAGTCAGTATCAACTATTTAAAGGTCTTTGCCACATGACTTGGGATAGGAAGCCGACCAGTTCTCCTGATATGCACTAATGAAAGGCAGAATCCCTGAACAATGTGTACGTAAATGGAGCGCCATTAAAGGGTCGATATAGACTTGAATCTGACTGCGTTTTTATTCCTGTAGTCTCATCTTTGTGGGTTTTTTTTTTTTTTTATTCCTCTGTGTGACGTCTTTGCCGCCAACATTTTACAGAGAGTACCCACCTGAGAAAGACAAAACGTGCACAAACGCTTAGTCACGCGCTTGTCACCCAGCCAACCAGTTCTCCTGCTATGCACTGGTGAGGAGCAAAAAAAACAAAACCCGTCTGCAAGTAGAGGGTTTTATCCTAAGTCATGTGGCAAGACCATTTAAAGGGTCGATATTGACGTTTGGGACTCTTACTTCCAGTAGTTGGCATTACAGTCCTCTTTCTCTCTAAAACAGGCTATTTGCATATTTAATTCCCAGGAAAACTTTGCATGACTTTTATAAGTCTCACTACACCAACCACAGAGGGTCTAACTACCCTTCAGACTGTGTAAGGAATAACATTATTTCTGGCCATGACTTGTATCCTGCATCTTTTCAGTAGTTTTCCCCCTTACAGCCTCTATTTCTAATTTTCAGCTTCTCTGAGCTTCTCCCATACACGGCACACCGACATGAGGGCGTCCTGCTCTTCTGCCTTTATGGAGCACACAGTCAAAAGCAGCAGCATGGAGGATGTTGTACCTTTGACCTGAGCAGTGTGTAGCTGTTGGGCTGTAACTGTGCATTCTTCTATTGCAGCTGACGCACCATCATTTGACAATGAATGGGAACGGGTGATTACAGAATATAAGCCACTCGATAGACTGTTTTCCATAGAAGCCCCGAAACACCAAAAAGTTCAGTATTCCACCAAAATAGGACCTCCCAAATTGCCTAAAAGGTGAGCCTGAAACACAGTTGTGTAAAAGTGTTAGTTGTATGTACAATGTCAATAACGTGGTGTTATGTCCACTTGCAGATCTTAAAGGGAATCTGTCAGCAGGTTTGTGATATGTGATCTGAGAGCAGCATGATATAGGGGCTGAGGGCCTGATTCCAGTGTCACTTACTAGGCTGTGTGTTTTATCAGCAGGAGATTATTACTACAGGACAAGGTGTCTCATACCTACTAGTCAGTCATTGCTCTAGTCAGTCTAACCACTAACTAGCCGCATTCTGTCAATGCCCAGTATACAGAGAGAGCTGACAATCAGAGGTGTTGGCGGGGTTATATAGAGCTCAGCATTCTCAGCACTGCAAAATCTGCAGCAGAGAAAACAGATTGTATCAAAATTACAGAATGCAGCACAGCAGCTGACACATCACTAAAATTAGGATCTCAGCCTTTATATTATTGCTGCTCTCAGATTACAAAGCAAGAACCTGCTGACAAATTCCCTTTATTTTGTTAATGTTTTGTAATATTTTTGTTGCTTAATAGAATAATATTGTGAAAATCCTCATGTGGTTTATATACCTAGTTCTATTCCTACTAACTGGACTGCTTCAATTAGTTAATTATATATTTTTTCTCCTTCATAATGTACTAGCTGAAGAGCCCGGCGTTGCCCGGGCATAGTAACTAACTGTGGTTAGTTATAACAAATTATAATGATAAAAAAGGGGAGAAGCCAGCGCTGCTTATGGTCAGAACGCAATACATAAAGGGCACATGCACATATTTATTTCTAACTGTATTTCAAAATGAGACATTTAGCAAACAATTGATCAATTCTTTGAGCCAGCTCGCCACACCAAGGCATTCTCATAATGGGGCAGTCCTACTCTACGCTTTTTATATTCGCTGTGCCATTACGGCCTCTTAAATGTATTAAGAGCAAGACTATATTAAATGCAAACTGTACCTGAAGCTTTTCTGAATCACTCCCATGGCGCCAGAAAGGGCAAGGGCAGATAAAGGTTGACCAGGTCTGGACATAGACATTTCAGGTACAACCTCCACACTACCTGACCAGCACCACAGATGAAGGGTGAGACAGGCTTGGACACAGGTGCACAATCAAACAGAGCCTAGGGCACGCCATTCTTTCTGTGTTTTTTGTGATTGACCTAGGCTGCTGTACACACATACAGCAGCCCTGCTCTAGGCTCTGTTTGATGCTGTGCCCATGGCGGCCTCGACCAATCAGCGAATGAATAAACGGGACAGACAGACAGACAGAAAAACCCTTAGACAATTAGATTATATATAATATATATATATATATATATATATATATATATATATATATATATATATATATATATATATATATATATATATATATACTAGACTGTGGCCCGATTCTAACGCATCGGGTATTCTAGAATATGCATGTCCCCGTAGTATGTGATTCGCGGCAGACTGTGCCCGTCGCTGATTGGTCGAGGCAACCTTTATGACATCATCGTCGCCATGGCAACCATTATGACATCTACGTCGATACTGTGCCCGTCGCTGATTGGTCGAGGCCTGGCGGCCTCGACCAATCAGAGACGCGGGATTTCCAGGACAGACAGACAGACAGACAGATTTTGGAAGTCACATGTTCTTTCTGTCATGTGACTTCCAAAATCACGTGCTCTTATGAGATTCACATGATTGCCCATATTAAATAATATTCTACTCAACTGCATCTTATCTAAATTACTGAACCCCTTAGCCCATTGCTGCCGCAACTATTTTCTGCATTTATGGCAGGGATATATATGTAACGTATATACTCGAGTATAAGCCGACCCGAGTATACGCCGAGGCTCCTAATTTTACCACAAAAATCTGGGAAATCTTATTGATTCGAGTAGAATATAAGCTGGGTGTGCATTGCCCCCCATCCCTATCCTGGTTTGCATGACTCCTCATCCCTATCCTGGTATGCGTGGCTCCTGAACCCCATCTTGGTCTGCATGGCCCCCTCATCCCCTTCCTGGTATGCATGGCCTCCTCATCACCATTTTGGTATGCATGGCCTCCTTATCCCTATCCTGGTATGCATGGCCTCCATATCCCTATCCTGGTATGCATGGCCTCCTCCTCACCATCCTGGTATGCATGGCCTCCTTATCCCTATCCTGGTATGCATGGCCTCCATATCCCTATCCTGGTATGCATGGCCTCCTCCTCACCATCCTGGTATGCATGGCCTCCTTATCCCTATCCTGGTATGCATGGCCTCCATATCCCTATCCTGGTATGCATGGCCTCCTCATCACCATCCTGGTATGCATGGCCTCCTTATCCCTATCCTGGTATGCATGGCCTCCTTATCCCTATCCTGGTATGCATGGCCTCCATATCCCTATCCTGGTATGCATGGCCTCCTCATCACCATCCTGGTATGCATGGCATCCTTATCCTTATACTGGTCTGCATGACTCCTCATCCCTATCCTGGTATGCATGGCTCCTCATATTTATCCTGGTATGCATGGCTCCTCATTCCCATCTTGTGGACATGGCTCCTCATCCCCATCCTTGTATGCATGGCTCCTCATCCCCATCCTGGTATGCATGGCTCCTCATTCCCATCTTGTGGACATGGCTCCTCCTCCCCATCCTGGTATGCATGGCCCCCTCATCCCCATCCTGGTATGCATGGCCTCCTCATCCCCATCCTGGTGGGCATGGCTCCTCCTCCCCATCCTGGTATGCATGGCCCCCTCATCCCCATCCTGGTATGCATGGCCTCCTCATCCCCATCCTGGTGTGCATGGCCTCCGCATTCCCATCCTGGTCTGCATGGCCTCCTCATCCCTAACCTTGTATGCATGGCTCCTCGTCCTTATCCTGGTATGCATGGCTCCTCATCCCCATCCTGGTGTGCATGGCCCCCTCATCCCCATCCTGGTGTGCATGGCCCCCTCATCCCCATCCTGGTGTGCATGGCCCCCTCATCCCCATCCTGGTGTGCATGGCCCCCTCATCCCCATCCTGGTGTGCATGGCCCCCTCATCCCCATCCTGGTGTGCATGGCCCCCTCATCCCCATCCTGGTGTGCATGGCCCCCTCATCCCCATCCTGGTGTGCATGGCCCCCTCATCCCCATCCTGGTATGCATGGCCTCCTTATCCCTATCCTGGTATGCATGGCCTAGTTATTCCTAACCTGGTTTGCATGGCCTCCTCATCCCTAACCTTGTATGCATGGCTCCTCGTCCTTATCCTGGTATGCATGGCTCCTCCTCCCCATCCTGGTATGCATGGCCCCCTCATCCCCATCCTGGTGTGCATGGCCCCCTCATCCCCATCCTGGTGTGCATGGCCCCCTCATCCCCATCCTGGTATGCATGGCCTCCTCATTCCCATCCTGGTATGCATGGCCTAGTTATTCCTAACCTGGTTTGCATGGCCTCCTCATCCCTAACCTTGTGTGCATGGCTCCTCGTCCTTATCCTGGTATGCATGGCTCCTCATCCCTATTCTGGTATGCATGGCTCCTCATTTCCATCCTGTTATACATGGCTCCTCGTCCATATCCTAGTATGCATGGCCCCTCGTTCCTATCCTGGTATGCATGGCTCCTCATCCCCATCCTGGTATGCATGGCTCTTCATCCCTATCCTTGTATGCATGATTCTTCATCCCTATCCTTGTGTGCATGACTCGTCATCCCCATCCTGTGTATATGGCTCTTCATCCCCATCCTGGTGTGCATGGCTCTTCATCCATATCTTGGTGTGCATGGCTCTTCATCACCATCCTGATCTGCATGGCTCCTTATCCCTATCCTGGTATGCATGGCTCCTCAATCCCTATCCTGGTATGCATGGGTCCTCCCTATCCTTGTATGCGTGACTCCTTACCCATATCCTTGTATGCATGGCCCCAGTCAAAAAACATAAAAAAATAATAAACCATCATACTTTCCTTCCTGCGCTCCCTCGCAGCGTCTTGTTCTGGTGCTGGCAGCTAATTTATGCTTGTAAGCAGTGCATGGCAGGGACAGCTGCCTGAATACTCACTGCTCTCCACGCTGAGACTATGTGCGTGGAGCGCAGTGAGTATTAATTTCTATTAAGTAACGCACACCAGGCCTACACCTGTCGCTCATCTACCTCTTAGGCCGGCGTCACACATGCGTGTTTTATGAACGTAAGAGCGCAAAAACTACGTGCGTAAAACTCGCATTACATACGGCACAATGATTCTCAATGGGTCTCGTCCTATCAGCCGTATATTACGGATCCGTAATATACGGCGTTCTACGGCCGTACAAAATCGCAGCATGCTGCGTTTGTCAGCGTATTGCGCAAATAATACGCCAATGAAAGTCTATGGGGGCGAGAAAAATACGGATTCCACACGGACCAGCAGTGTGACTTGCGAGAAATACGCAGCGGTGTTAGTGAAAAGTCGGTAATTCAATTGCCGGCTTTTCATTTCTCCTGCCTAAACCCGACAGGATATGAGACATGGTTTACATACAGTAAACCATCTCATATCCCCTTTTTTTTTGCATATTCCACACTACTAATGTTAGTAGTGTGTGTATGCAAAATTTCAGCGCTGTAGCTGCTAAAATAAAGGGTTAAATGGCGGAAAAAATTGGCGTGGGCTCCCGCGCAATTTTCTCCGCCAGAGCGATAAAGCCAGGGACTGAGGGCAGATATTAATAGCCAGGAGAGGGTCCATGGTTATTGGCCCCCCCGTGGCTACAAACATCTGCCCCCAGCCACCCCAGAAAAGGCACATCTGGAAGATGCGCCTATTCTGGCACTTGGCCACTCTCTTCCCACTCCCTGTAGCGGTGGGATATGGGGTAATGAAGGGTTAATGCCACATTGCTATTGTAAGGTGACATTAAGCCAGATTACTAATGGAGAGGCGTCAATTATGACACCTATCCATTATTAATCCATTTTTCTGAAAGGGTTAAAAAAAACACACACACGTTATTAAAAAGTATTTTAATGAAAGAAACAAACAGGTTGTTTTAAAATAATTTATTGCTCTCTCAATCCATCAGCAACACCCTCGCTTGGCAAAATAATAAACACACAATATACATACCTTCTGATGTCCTATCACGTCCCATGAGGTAATCCATCTGAAGGGGTTAACTAATATTACAGGCATGAGCTGCGCTAAACCACTCGCTCGTGCCTGTAATCCCCGGGTGCTGAAAGGAAAGCAGAGTGATCTATACTTACATTCAGTCGCGGTGATGCGCCCCTGCTGGATGTTCTCATGAACTGCAGCCTGGGAACTTTTTCCCACGCTCCAGGTCATATGAGGACATCCACCAGGGGGCGCATCACCGCGACTGAAGGAAATGTAGTTCAATGACCTACATTTCCTTCATTCGCCGGGGAATTACAAGCACGAGCACAGCTGCATTTGCAGGGCTCCTGCTTGTAAATTATTTTAACCCCTTCAGATGGATTACCTCGTGGGACGTGACGGTTCAACAGAGGGTATGTATCTTGTGCATTTATTGTTTTGCCAAGCGAGGGTCTGCAAATGGATTGAAAGAGCAATAAAATATTAAAACAACCGCTGTGTTTATTTCATTAAAATAATTTTAAATCGTGTGTGTGTGTGTGTGTGTGTGTGTGTGTGTGTGTGTGTGTGTGTGTGTGTGTGTTTTAACCCTTTCAAACAATTGGATTAATAATGGATAGGTGTCATAATTGACGCCTCTCCATTATTAATCTGGCTTAATGTCACCTTACAATAGCAAGGTGGCATTAACCCTTCATTACCCCATATCCCACCGCTACAGGGAGTGGGAAGAGAGTGGCCAAGTGCCAGAATAGGTGCATGTTCCAGATGTGCCTTTTCTGGGGTGGCTGGGGGCAGATGTTTTTAGCCACGGGGGGGCCAATAACCATGGACCCTCTCCTGGCTATTAATATCTGCCGTCAGTCACTGGCTTTACCACTCTGGCGGAGAAAATTGAGCGGGAGCCCACGCCAATTTTTTCCGCCATTTAACCCTTTATTTTAGCAGCTACAGCGCCCAAATTTTGCACATACACACTACTAACATTAGTAGTGTGGAATATGCAAAAAAAAAAAAAGGGGATATGAGATGGTTTACTGTATGTAAACCATGTCTCATATCCTGTCGGGTTTGGGAAGGAGAAATTAAAAGCCGGCAAGTGAATTACCGGCTTTTCACAGATATCGCGCTGAAGTAAATATAAATACAGAATATATGTATATATATATGTGTCTCAATGATATATATATATACATACATACATACAGTGGTGTTCAAAAGTCCTGCATAGGATAAATTGATTTTTCAAGTTTTAAACGTTTTCTGTCGAATATCTTCGATGCTAATATGACATATTATATATGGTTTTGTTCAGAATACAATTTTGCATTCTCTCCCTGTAATATTTTTAGCTTTTGAAGCAGTTTTGCCTGAAATTATTGCAACAATATGGGAATTGAAAGCACAACTATATATTGTACAGCTTCAGATCCAAAATTAGCCAATCGCAGATGAGGTTCTTGTGACCAATCATAACCTGGATATGGCAGCCAATCACATTGCATTACATTGCATCACATCTGCTGCTTTGTTTGTTTGTTTTATCTGTTGGTCTATCTAGTGAATCATACTGTAGAGTTTTATGATGGGAGCCTTCAGATTTTTGTCAGCGGAGGATCGTGTGCGAGTTGTGGTGCTACATGAAGAGGGTTATACTGGCCCCCAGATCGCAAGGAAGGTCGGCTGTAATCAGAGTATAGTCGTAAGAATTTTGCAGAAACATAAGCAGCTTGGAATTACCCAGGACAGGCCCAGATCTGGTCGGCCCAGAAAGTCAACTAAAAGGGAGGATAGAGTACTGATAAGAACATCCCTTGCCAATCGAAAGCTCACCTCTCCTCAGCTTCTGCGAGAATGGCAAGAAAAGTGCAATATTGAGGTAGCAACATCAACTGTTAGGAAGAGATGTTTGGAAGCAGGATTGAAAGGGTGCAAGGCCCGAAAGAAGCCATTGATGACAGCCATACAAAGACAAAGGAGAAAACTGTGGGCATTGAAATATTTAAAATGGAGGAAGGAGGAGTGGGAAAAAGTGCTAATTAGTGATGAAAGCACTTTTTGCATTTTAGGAAATGATGGCAAGTCTTATGTGAGAAGGTTCCCACATGAAGAGTACAAGCCAGAGTGTTTGAGCTTCTCTGTGAAAGTAATGGTCTGGGGCTGTATGGCAGCCAATGGTGTTGGAAGAACAAGGTGGCTACTATTGACTGGCCAGCTCAGTCCCCGGACCTCAATCCAATTGAAAATTTGTGGCACAAGGTATCATTAGAGATATCTAGAAAACAGCCAAGGACCAAGAGTGAGTTGATTGAGGCTCTGATACAGGCCTGGAACCACATAATCACTCGTGAACATCTGCAGAAGCTTGTTCACTCAATGCCACAGAGATGCAAGCTGGTGCTCAAGAGCAAAGGCTGGCCAATAAAGTATTAGAAGCTTAAGATGCACTCAAAAGGCCCTTTCCAGGACTCTGAATTAAATAAAAAATAATAAATCTTAAAAAGTAAAATTTAAGTCTGTGTGAACTTGCATTGGAAGATAATGAACTTAGAAACCTGTTCACCATTCTACACACTGTACTGGTGTAGGTATGGTTATGCTGTAAAAAAAATTATCAAAAATGCGCATGCCATAAAATTAATACACTTGGGACATTCAAAAATGAGTATGGCAAACAATGAGGGATTACAAAAACATATACCGTATTTTCCGGCGTATAAGACGACTGGGCGTATAAGACGACCCCCCAACTTTACCAGTTAAAAAATAAAATCTTCTTAAAAGTCGGGGGTCTTCTTATACACCGTATGTCGTCTTATAGGGCCGGTGAATATGTGCCTTTTTTTTTTGGGGGGGGGGGGGAGTGATCCTGATGACGACGAGGGGGCGTCTCACAGGAAAGTGAGTATCCCCCATTACCTTATCATAGCGCTGCAGCGTGGGGTCTCTGTGCTGGGAGCGGCGGCTGCTGTGCTGTGGTGCGGCGGCTCCTCTTCTGCAGTGTGGGGCCTCTGTGCTGTGGGGTGGCGGCGTATCTTTATGCAGTTGGGGCTCCTCCGGCATCTCATTAAAGCCTGGAGGCCCCGCCGGCAACTCCATCTGTACAATGCGGTGGCCTCCGGGAAAATGGCCGCAGCTCAGATTCAGATCTCGTCCCGAGATCTCGGGAGACGAGATCTGAATCCTAGCAGCGGCCATTTTCCCGGAGGCAGCTCAATAGGTGCGATGCGGTGGCCTCCAGGAAAATGGCCGCTGGAGGCTGCGCATGCTCAGATTCAGATCTCGTCCCGAAATCTCGGGACACGAGATCTGAATCTAAGCAGCGGCCATTTTCCCGGAGGCCACCGCATTACACCGAAGGAGTTGCCGGCGGGGCTTCCAGGCTTTGAGATGCCGGAGGAGCCCCGACTGCATGAAGATACGCCGCCGCCACCGCCCCACAGCACCAGAGGCCCCACACTGCAGAAGAGGAGCCGCCGCACCACAGCACAGCAGCCGCCGCTCCCAGCACAGAGACCCCACGCTGCAGCGCTATGATAAGGTAATGGGGGATACTCACTTTCCTGTGAGACGCCCCCTCGTCGTCATCAGGAACACTCCCCCCCCCCCCCCCCCCCACCATATACACCCGGCGTACAAGGCGATTCCCGGCGTACAAGACGACCCCCGACTTTTAAGAAGATTTTCAGGGGTTAAAAAGTCGTCTTGCACGCCGGAAAATACGGTATGTTCCACCAGTTTCACTGTAGAGCTGCAGAAGTATGAAACATATAGTTTTCTTCACGCCTATGCAGGACTTTTGAACACCACTGTATATATGTATGTGTATATATATATATATATATATATATATATATATATATATATATATATATATATATATATATATATATATATATATATATATATATATATATATATACACTGTATATATGTGTTCCCGAACATTTGAGCACATAAATCCATTAGATGTCGGTTTTGCAAGCCTGCGAGAAAATATCGCAGTACGGATGCCATTCGGATTACACACGGAGGATGCCATGCGCAAAATACGCTGACACACCCTGACTACGGATCAATATTTTGGGAACATTTCTCCATATTACGGCCGTAGTACGGCCGTATAATACGTTCCGTATTGTCTTACGCCAAGTGTGACGCCGGCCTTACTGTTCAATTTGCAATCTAGAAATGCTGGGCCAGGCCGTATCCCATCCATCCATCCTGTGCCATTATAAAATTTCTACTGTGGATCAATTAACGCCACTTTTCCTGGTGTCTGCCCTAATTTTTGGAAATGTTTTGACACCAAGTTGGTTCTCCTTTGGCCGGCGTCACACTAGCGAGTTTTACGGACGTAAGAGCGCAGAAAATACGTCCGTAAAACTCGCCAAATAAACGGCACAATTATTCTCAATGGGGCTGCTCCTATCAGCCGTATATTACAGTTAAGTATTATACGGCTTTCTACGGCCGTACACAATCAGGGCGCATCACCGCAACTCAATGTAAGTACAGATCACTCAGATTTCCTTCATTCCCCGGGGATTACAACCACGAGCGAGTGCATTAGCACAGCTCATGGCTGTAAAATAATTAACCCCTTCAGATGGATTACCTCGTGGGACGTGACGGTTCATCTGAGGGTATGTATCTTGTGCGTTTATTATTTTGCCAAGCGAGGGTTTGCAAATGGATTGAGAGAGCAATAAAATATTAAAACAATCTGTGTGTTTATTTAATTAAAATACTTTTTAATCGTGTGTGTGTGTGTTTTATTAACCATTTCGTACTATTGGATTAATAATGGATAGGTGTCATAATTGACGCCTCTCCATTAGTAATCTGGCTTAATGCCACCTTACAATAGCAAGGTGGCATTAACCCTTCATTACCCCATATCCCACCGCTACAGGGAGTGGGAAGAGTGGCCAAGTGCCAGAATAGGCGCATCTTCCAGATGTGCCTTTTCTGGGGTGGCTGGGGGCAGATGTTTTTAGCCACGGGGGGGGGGCAATAACCATGGACCCTCTCCTGGCTATTAATATCTGCCCTCAGTCACTGGCTTTACCATTCTGGCGGAGAAAATTGCGCGGGAGCCCACACCAATTTTTTCCGCCATTTAACCCTTTATTTTCGCAGCTACAGCGCTGAAATTTTGCACATACACACTACTAACATTAGTAGTGTGGAATATGCAAAAAAAGGGATATGAGATGGTTTACTGTATGTAATCATGTCTCGTATCCTGTCGGGTTTGTGCAGGAGAAATGAAAAGCCGGCAATTGAATTACCGGCTTTTCACAGATATCGGGCTGAATGAAATATAAATACAGTATATATATATATATATATATATATATATATATATATATATATATATATATATATATATATATATATATATATATATATATATATATACACTCACCGGCCACTTTATTAGGTACACCATGCTAGTAACGGGTTGGACCCCCTTTTGCCTTCAGAACTGCCTCAATTCTTCGTGGCATAGATTCAACAAGGTGCTGGAAGCATTCCTCAGAGATTTTGGTCCATATTGACATGATGGCATCACACAGTTGCCGCAGATTTGTCAGCTGCACATCCCAAAGATGCTCCATACAAGGCAGGATGGATCCATGCTTTCATGTTGTTTACGCCAAATTCTGACCCTACCATCCGAATGTCGCAGCAGAAATCGAGACTCATCAGACCAAGCAACGTTTTTCCAATCTTCTACTGTCCAATTTCGATGAGCTTGTACAAATTGTAGCCTCAGTTTCCTGTTCTTAGCTGAAAGGAGTGGTACCCGGTGTGGTCTTCTGCTGCTGTAGCCCATCTGCCTCAAAGTTCGACGCACTGTGCGTTCAGAGATGCTCTTAGGCCTACCTTGGTTGTAACGGGTGGCGATTTGAGTCACTGTTGCCTTTCTATCAGCTCGAACCAGTCTGCCCATTCTCCTCTGACCTCTGGCATCAACAAGGCATTTCCGCCCACAGAACTGCCGCTCACTGGATTTTTTTTCTTTTTCGGACCATTCTCTGTAAACCCTAGAGATGGTTGTGCGTGAAAATCCCAGTAGATCAGCAGTTTCTGAAATACTCAGACCAGCCCTTCTGGCACCAACAACCATGCCACGTTCAAAGGCACTCAAATCACCTTTCTTCCCCATACTGATGCTCGGTTTGAACTGCAGGAGATTGTCTTGACCATGTCTACATGCCTAAATGCACTGAGTTGCCGCCATGTGATTGGCTGATTAGAAATTAAGTGTTAACAAGAAGTTGGACAGGTGTACCTAATAAAGTGGCCGGTGAGTGTATATATATACTGTATATATATACTGTATATATGTTTTACCGAACATTTGAGCACATAAATCCATTAGATGTCGGTTTTGCAAGCCTGCGAGAAAATATCGCAATACGGATTACATACGGAGGATGCCATGCGCAAAATACGCTGACACACCCTGCCTACGGATCACTATTTTGGGAACATTTCTCCGTATTACGGCCGTAAAATACGGACCGTATTGGCTTACGCCGAGTGTGACGCCGGCCTTTGTGTGTGTTGCCTGAATTTGTCAGGGCTCTCAGACTACCAGGCCTACACCAGTCCCTCACCCACCTGTTACTGATCAATGTTTAAGCTAGAAATTCTGGTCCAAGCCCTGTCCGAAACCCTGTACCATGCATCCATGCTGCATAATTATACTATTTGTACTATGGGTCAATTAATGCCACTTTTCCTGGTGTCTGCCCCTAATTTTAGCTGTTTTGGCAGCTTTTGGGTTCCCCTGAAGGTGTTGTCTATGCGTTTGGTTTTGCCTCCCGTTGAATTCAGTGGGGTTCGGATAAGTTCGGCGAACATCGGGAAGTGTGCCGATCTGAGCTGAACCAAATCTTAACCCCTTAACGACAGGAGCTTTTTTCGGGTTTGCATTTTCGTTTTTCGCTCCCCTTCTTCCCAGAGCCATAGTTTTTTGTTTTTTTTTCCGTCAATATGGCCATGTGAGGGCTTATTTTTTTTGTGGGACGAGTTGTACTTTTGAATGACACCATTGGTTTTACCATGTCGTGTACTAGAAAACGAGAAAAAAATTCCATGTGCAGTGAAATTTCAAAAAAGTGCAATCTCAAACACTTTTTTTTTTGGCTCTTGCTAGGTTCGCTAAGCGCTAAAACTGACCTGTCATTATGATTCTACAGGTCATTACGAGTTCATAGACACCAAACATGTCTAGGTTCTTTTTTATCTAAGTGGTGAACAAAAATTCCAAAATTTGCTTTAAAAAAAAAAAAAAAACTGCGCAATTTTCCGATACCCGTAGCGTCTCCATTTTTCATGATCTTGGGTTGGTTGAGGGCTTATTTTCTGCGTTCCAAGCTGATTTAATTATACCACTTCTGTGCAGATACGTTCTTTTGATCGCCTGTTATTACATTTTAATGCAATGTCGCGGCGACCAAAAAAAGTGTTTCTGGGGTTTCAATTTTTTTCTTGCTACGCCGTTTAGCGATCAGGCTAATCCTTTTTTCTTATTGATTGGGCTATTCTGATCGCGATACCAAATATGTGTATGTTTGATTGTATTTTTACTGTTTTATTTTGAATGAGGCGAAAGGGGGGTAATTTAAACTTTTTATGGTTTTTTTTTTTTTTTCATATTTTTAAACACTTTTTTTTACTTTTGGTATGATTCAATAGCCTCCATGGGAGGCTAGAAGATGCCACAACTCGATCGTCTCTACTACATAGGAGCGATGCTCAGATCGCCCCTATGTAGTAGAATTACAGCATTGCTAAGAGTGCCGACCACAGGGTGGCGCTCACAGCAATCTGGCATCAACAACCATAGAGGTCTTCAGGAGACCTCTGGTTGTCATGCCGACGCACTGCTGACCCCCGATCATGTGATGGGGGTTCAGCAGTGCACGTATTTGCGGCCCGATGGCCGAAAGCGAATGTTAAATGCCTAGTTTATAGGCGTGGGCGGATCGTGATTCCGTCCACGCCTATTGCGGGCACATGTCAGCTGTTGAAAACAGCTGACATGTCGCAGCTTTGAGGTGGGCTCACCACCGGAGCCCACCTCAAAGCGGGGCTTCTGACGCGGGACATACTATTCCGTCCGACGTCAGAAAGGGGTTAAAAGGTTCGCTCATCTCTAGTTGTAACATTACTTTTACATTTCTTTTTTAGGGAACGGTGCATCTCAAAAATGGTCATCTAGAAGATTCGCCAAAGAATGTGACACCAGTAATTACAAGAGTATTTCAAGGTCAACTAAGAAACATTTGAAGGGACATGAAGATGTAACAAGGTCTCTTAAATAAACCAGACGTGCACATTTGATTGGTTCTGCATCTTCTTTTTAAGGTCATTCAATACTGATGGTGCCTGCTCTCCTGTGCCAGCTTAGTGTTGTGCAAAGCTTCGTGTAGGACCGTTTCAGCACTTCTCTATCATGTTTGGCAATGTAATATTTTATGACTGAAAATGCACTTTTCCAGGTTCAGTAAAAGATGTAGAAAACTAAACTTAAGCTAAACTTTGTGATTGTCCTAAATCACTGTATCTACTTTAGTGATATGCTACTGTAGGAACGTCAGATACTGTAATTATACTGTGAATCCGAAGTGTCTAGACTCTTTTAGCACAGAGGTCACTGACTCCGTATACTATCTGATACATATGAATTTTATACATATACATAGGTATTTCATACATATGAATTTTATATGTTGCAATTAAGCCTGTACAGGGATAACTTTACCATTAGTGACTATTCACTATGATCAGAAAATGGGTGATATATGAAAAACGTCAAAAGGTCAAAACAATACATTTTTAAATTTGCGTTTTTTAATTTTAGATGTGGTTACTGCTATCACTATGGCTATAAATGGCAATGTAAAAGCTTAAAGAAGCACTCACACTAACATTTTTATTCATTAAATGTGTGTACATGCATGTTATGTAATGTGAGTGTAATAATATACTCACCTATTTCTTCTTTCTCTGGTGTCCAATGCCATTCTTCTCTGTGACGTCACCACAATTTTGACTAGCTGGCTCGTTCTGTCCGTGAGCCGGAAGTCTGTTTTTTACAATGAAAGCTTATGGAGCCGTGTTATGTGCTATAGCATTTCATTGTAAAAGCCGCCCGGAGAATCGACGTCACGGAGGAGCCGAGCAGAACAGCGCTGGACGCCGGAGAAAGCAGCAGGTGAGTATATTATTACACTCACACTATATAACATGCATGTACACACATTTAATGCATAGAAAGGTTAGTAGGAGGACTTCTTTAAATAAGAATGTTATTTGTTAGGTGACAACATTTTATGGTAATAAAGGAATTAGGGATGTCTAGACTTCAAAAATTAAGACATTGCTAAGGATGGTGATAAGATTGTTTTGGGGTCTTTTTCTTGCAGGTGATAATAATGGTAGGATACGGAATCACATTTATGAAGCATCCTACAGAATAGTCAGATCACCGTTGAATTAGCAGTAAAAGTACATATTTTCCACATGCTTGTTTGCTAGAACATTACCCTTCATGGTCAAGAATATACATTTTATTTATTTAATGTTAACAACATATAGCGCAGCTCTATTCATACAGTAGGTTGTATAAACTCACATCAGCCCCTGACCACAGTGCGTCTCATCCAAATCCCTATCTCCATACTAAAACCAATTTTTGTAAAAGTCAATTAACCTAGGTTTTGGAAGTTGAAGGAAACATACACAATTGGAGAGAGAACATACTAATGACATGCACATGTTTAGTCCTGGCAACACTGATTTTCTGGGTGCAGAGTTAACTACAGAAAATGTCACCATTAAAATGTCTGTGTATTGCTCAGCACTACAAAATATGTTGCCTTTGTAAAGGCAAAAACAAAGAAAGAAATAACTAGTCTCTCCTAAGTCTGTACTCACACACATGATGTTCTTATGAAAGGTCTTAGTATAAAATAAAACAGGACAAAAACATTTCAGCTAACCCCCTGCTAAATGGTAATCTCAAGCAGGATATAGTGTCAATGGATATTCAAGAGTCTGTCCCAATAAGAGAAAGACTAGTCCGGTACATATCCAAATAATGTTAAGAATAATGACCTTTATTCCAACATATTAAATATCAACAATACAAAAAACAACTTGGTAGTAGACTCTTAGACGTCTCGGACCCTAGTGCCTGACTTCTTATGATTAGGAGTAGAGATGGGTGGACATCTGGATGTTCGGGTTCAACCGAACAGTTTCAAAAAGTTTGTGTTCAGGTACCAGTACAGTACCCAGACATGGACCCCATTGGGGCCCAAATGTCCAATGTTTGCCATTCTGTCATGTGCATGACAGCTCGGCAAACACCACTTGTGATTGGCGGTAAAATTATCACCGCCTGTCAGACAGCCGCGGTTCCCACTCTGTCAAAACCTAGCGTGAACCAGCTGCTGGGATTGGAGATATAAAGTTTACCTCTGGTCATTGGTGTCGGCTGATGGGACTACTGCTCCCATCAGCCGACGTCTGCTGCCTCTAATAACAGTGAAAGCAGCAGCTGCTCATGGGAGTATTCATCAGCTGGCGCCTGCGCTGTAAATAAATAAAAAAAAAAATGGTGTGGGTTCCCCTGTATTTTTGATAACCAGCCAGGCATAACTCACAGCTGGGGGCTGCAACCTTCAGCTTCAGCAAGGCTGGTTATCAAGAATAGAGGGATCCCCACACTGTTTTTTAAATTATTTAAATGAATAATTTTAAAAAATGGCATGGGGTCACCCCCATTTTTGACAACCAGCCAAGCTAAAGCAGACAGATGGTGGCTGGAATTTTCAGTCTGGTAAGGGATATTGGCCCCCCCATCCGACCATTATCGTATGCTAACCGAGTGTCTTCAGTGTGCTCAAAAAATAGTAGTTACTCACCGTTAACGGTGTTTCTCTGAGCCCATGACGGCACCACGGACAGAGAGAGGGGATCCGCCCACCAAGGACAGGAAACCTACAGATAAAAAGGCGGTACCTCTCTCCTGCATCAGTTGTTTACTAGAGAACGATGGGAGACTATGAACAGAGACTTATTTATTTAACATTACTTAATTGAGATACCGCGTGACTATTTACACTATTAGCATAAGGCACTATATTACTGTGCACACCCAAGAAGTGAAGGGAGGGAATGTACGGGTGCCGTCATGGGCTCAGAGAAACACCGTTAACTGTGAGTAACTACTATTTTCTCTGACGCCCATGACGGCACCACGGAGAGAATTGCAGAGATTTGTACATTAGGGAGGGACCACGGCTTCCAGAACCCTTTTACCAAAGGTAAGGTCCGAAGAGGAGGTAAGGTCAAATCTATAGTGCCTATAGAAAGTGGACGGTGAAGACCAGGTAGCAGCTTTACATATCTGCTCAATAGAAGCTCTGGCCTTCTCCGCCCAAGACGTTGCCACTGCTCTTGTTGAGTGCGCCTTGATATTTCCCGGGACGGACGGGTACGCCACTCGATGAGTATGACAGGCTGATGGCTTCTGTAATCCACCTTGCCAGGGTGCCCTTAGATGCTTTCTTCCCCTTCCGGGGGCCCTGGAAACACACAAAGAGGGAGGTATCCTCCCTACTCTCCCTAGTGGCTTCTATGTAATGCATCAGGCATCTCCTCACATCTAATGTATGCAATGCCTCTTCCTCTTTGTTTTTGGGATTAGGACAGAAGGAGGGCAGAGATATTTCTTGCGTCTTGTGGAAACGGGATGCCACTTTTGGGAGATATGCTGGGTCAATTTTCAGGATGACCCTATCATCGAGGATTTGCGTGAAAGGGGGGTTAGCGGATAGGGCCTGGATATCACTGACTCTACGTGCGGAAGTGAGAGCAACGAGCAAGGAAGTTTTAAGGGATAAGATTTTGATTGGAGCTTCCGTTAGGGCATCATCTAAACCTCCCTTTGAACCCTTAAGAACCAAATTTAGATCCCAGTTAGGGGTAACCTTCACAGGTAGAGGTCTTGATCTACCGGCTGCTCTGATGAATCTAGAAATCCACCGATTCCCTGCTAAATCATAGTTGAATAAGGCTCCTAGAGCCGCTACGTGAACTTTTAAGGTGCTTGTGGCCAGACCCAGTTCTAACCCTTTCTGCAGAAACTCAAGTATGGCTTTAAGAGGGACACCCTCCCCCATTTTGGCACCTGAAGATGAAAGAAATTTTTTCCATATTCTCCCGTATTGTTTGGTTGTAACAGGCTTCCTACTTTTCAGCAGTGTAGATACCAGCCCCGGAGAAAACCCCCTGTTTTCTAGTAACTCCCTTTCAAATGCCAAGCTGTCAAGTGCAAACTCTCCACCTGTGGATGATGAACTGGGCCTTGGGAGAGGAGGTTTGGGAGATCCGGCAGTACCCATGGATCGGAGATGGACATTCTCATCATCCAGGAGAACCAAGGCCTCTTCGGCCAGAACGGGGCTATTAAGATTATGTGAGCCCCGTCCTCCCGAATCTTCCTCAGCACTGCCGGAATCAGAGCAATAGGGGAAAAGGCATATGCTAGTTGATGGTTCCAGGGAATCAGGAACGCATCTAGAGATACAGGGTTCTCCAAAGGTGTTATTGAGCAAAAGGTGTTCACTTTTTTGTTTAGATGGTTTGCAAAAAGGTCTATATTCGGTTTGCCCCAGCTTACTGAGATCTGAGAGAACACTGACTGATTCAGTTCCCATTCTCCCTGTTTCAAGCGAGAGCGACTTAGATAATCTGCCCTGTAGTTGTCCACCCCTTTTATGTGAAGGCCCGATAGGGATTGAAGGTTGGTTTCGGCTATGTGGAAGATTGATTTGGTTATCTCCATCAGACTCTGAGAACGGGTACCCCCCTGGTGATTTAGGTACGCTATCACCACTTTGTTGTCCGACATTACTCTGACATGGTGAGACCGAAGGGGACCCAGGAACTCTAATAGTGCAAACTTGACCGCCAGCAGTTCCTTCATATTGGAGGACACCTTCTTCAGATGAGGTGGCCAAGCTCCCTGGGCTAACAGGTCGTTCAGGTGTGCACCCCACCCGCTGGGACTCGCATCCGTTGTTACTATCTGTGAGACTGGGGTTACCCATGGGATTCCTTGAGAAAGATTGTCTAGCGATGTCCACCAACTCAGTGACCGAATTGTGCTTGGAGACAAGTTGAGCCAACCTTCTAAATTTCCTTTTAGAGAGACTTCTTCTGACAAGATTTGCCATTGAAGCTCCCTTGAGTGTAACTGAGCCCATTGGACTGCCGGGATGCAGGCCGTCATGGATCCCAGGAGGGACATAGCTTGACGGAGGGTTATGTAGGGGGTGTCTCGCCTTTTTGGATACTAGACTTATGATGTTTTGAATTTTCCCCTCTGGGAGACGGCATTCTTGTTTTATAGAGTCCAGAGTAAGGCCCAGGTACTCCTGGATTTGGCATGGTAACAACCTGGATTTTTTTAAGTTTACTAACCAGCCCAGATTTTCTAGTGAATGTCTGATTGTCTTCAGCTGTTCCTCGCAATGTTGCGGAGAGGAACCGATTATCAAAAAATCATCGAGGTATGGCACTATCAGGGTATCTTGCTCCCTCAGGTGAGCCATTACCTCTGCCACTAATTTTGTGAAAACCCGTGGCGCTATGGCCAGCCCGAAGGGAAGGGCTAAAAACTGAAAGTGGCATAACACCCCTCCGATGTAGACTGCTATCCTGAGGTATTTTTGGTGATCTTTGTGGATGGGGACGTGATAATAGGCGTCCTTTAGATCCAGAACTACCATGAATCACAATGGGAACAACATTTTTATCGAGGTCTTTATTGTTTCCATTTTGAAAGACTGAATCTCCAGAAATTTGTTCAGATTTCTCAGATTTATGATCGTCCTGAAAGAACCGTCCGGTTTCTTTCTCAAGAACAGAGGAGAGTAATATCCTTGTCCTTTTTCTTGTAGGGGAACTTCCGTAAGAACCCCTTTGCTTACTAGTCCCATGACTTCTTTTTCCAACGCTAGCTGTTCTTCCTCCGAAAACCTTAGCGATGTTGTCATAAAGAAGGGGCGAGGGGATTTTTGGAACCTCAACTTCAGTCCTGATTTTATTATACTCAGCACCCAAGGACTGCTGGTAATTTTCTCCCAGGCCGAGAGGAAGAGGGACAACCTTCCCCCCACCTGGGGCAAGCATTCATTGGGCAGGCTTTTTGTTGTCGTTGGGGTTCCTATTGAATATGAACCCCTTGGTTTTGTTTCGCTTATCTTCCCATTTATCTTGATTTTTTTCCCGGTTTCCTTCGGAAGAACCTCTTGCTCCGAAAGGGCCTCTTGTACGAAGGAAAACTCAGGGAGGGAAAGGATTTCTTTTTATCCCCAGCTTTCTCTAAGATATCATCTAGAGTGGGTCCGAATAGGAATTCTCCTTCACAGGGGATGGTACATAATCTAGACTTTGTTTGGAGATCTCCTGGCCAACATTTAAGCCAAAGGGCTCGTCTAGCGGCATTAGAAAAAACCGCCGCTCTTGCTGATAATTTGATTGAATTGGCTGAAGCGTCCGCTAAGAAGGCAGCAGCTCCACGCATAAGTGGTAAAGTATTTAAAATTGAGTCACGAGATGATTTATTTTTGAGTTGGCTCTCTAATTGGTCTAACCATATCATCAGGGAGCGGGATGTACATGCAGCCGCGACTGCTGGTTTAAGGCCTCCACCAACTGCCTCCCATGAGCCTCTGAGGAAGGCATCTGCCTTTTTGTCCATTGGGTCTTTCATGACCCCCATGTCCTCGAATGGGAGGGCATATTTTTTTGATGCCTTAGCGATGGCCAGATCTAACTTAGGCACTTTATCCCAACAGGAGCAAGATTGATCATCGAATGGGTATTTCCTTTTTGGTGTGAGTAGTGCCTTTCTTACGGGTTTCTTCCATTCTTTCTTAATTAAAGCCTGGATTTTTTCATTAAGGGGGAAGGCCCTTCTCTTTTTTTGGTCGAGCCCCCCGAACATTACGTCCTGAACAGATTTTTTGGGGTGAGAGTCTGCCAACCCCATAGTGCTTCTGACAGCCTTAACCAGACTGTCTGTTTCTTCTAAGGGAAAGCAACTATGCCCTCCAGAGGAGGACGATGATGATGAGGCCGAGGAGGAAGAAGAGGTGGAGGTGTCTGAATCCATATCCTCCCCTGAATCCCCGGACTCAGGAGACTGGGATCTGTGCTTGGTCTTCCTCCGCTTTTTCCCCCCTTTAAGGGACTTAAAGGTCTCTTCTACCTGGACTTTGATCAGGTTTTTAAGGTCCGCTGCGAACCCGGGGAGGCCCTCTGATGCGGTCTGTTGGATACAAACACTGCAAAGTCTCTCTTCCCACGAAGATGGAAGATCTTCTCTACACAGAGCACAAATCTTATGCTTAGACTTGCCTGTGCATTTCTTCCCCTATAGTGAGGAAGCACAAAGATAGGCCCTCACTATCACTAACTTTCACGTAGATCACTTACCACCTTATGGACCCATAAATACCGGTTGGGAGTGATCCAATGTCGGTCTATCCTTAGAGCCGGACGCTGTGCTGGACTCCTTGCTGCGCAGTGATCCAGAACGCCCTTTACCGGTATCCTGGTGCTCTTTCTGGGGACGTTGCTTCTGCTGCTGCTGTGGCGGTGGAGATGCCCTGGACAGGGGAGATGCCTGTTCGACGTCGCTCATGACTGGTGAGCGCTGGTCGGTCTCCATAGGAAGCGTCTGCCCCCACGTGTGTGCTCACTAAATAGCGGTGGAAGGCGCCATTTATTTATTTATTTTTTAAATATTCCCGCGCATGCGCAGCTCCGGCGCGATCGCACAGAATCTTGCGCCTGCGCCGATCGCCGTATGTAGCGAGTCCGCGAGTGCGGCTCATTTAGCCCTGAGCGCGCGCGCCGACGAGAATCCCGGCGCGAGCGGTGCCGCAGCCAGCCGCGTGTGCGCAGAGACTCCTCCTGTTAAAATCCCGGGGAATCTCGCGCGTGCGCAGCGGAATCCAAGATGGCACCGCGCATTACCTTCTTGCTGGCTTCCCGGAACCCCGGGAACCGGAGATGTTGGCTCCTATCCACAGAGGGACCCTCCTTGGATAATGCTGCTGCCGGTGAGTCTTACCTAGAGAGGCGGCCATAGACCAGCCACCTCTCTCCGCGCACCCTAAAGGCCTACTAGCCCCAGCGGTGGCGCTTCGGGTCACCACACCAGCCGAGGCAGGGGGGCCCTCGCTGCCTGAATCGAGCTGATTGGCCCCGGCATTGTCCACGACGAATCTTCTCTTGACGACACCACGGAGGTGAATCTGTAGGTCTCCCATCAAGGACAGGAAACCAACTGATGCAGGAGAGAGGTACCTTTTTTTTATCTGTAGGTTTCCTGTCCTTGGTGGGCGGATCCCCTCTCTCTGTCCGTAGTGCCGTCATGGGCGTCAGAGAAAATATGTTAGACTTCCCGTGGCTGCATGTCTCGCAGCTGTTCAACTGCCACACCACATGCAGGGATTGCCTGTTTGTTATGCAATCACTGTATGTGCTGCTGTCCAATAGCATCAAGACATGCAACCACCAGGACTCGAACATATTTTTCGAGGATGCCGAAGACACTCGGCACACAAGCGTGTTCAGATAACACCTTATCCAAGCACATTTGCTCATCACTGGTGACCACTTAGGGCTCTGTTCATATGTTGTAATAGAAACATGTTGAACATATGTACTGGAAATGCTCTTGCTTCATATGCCAAAGATAAGAATAGGTACTATTTACCCGATTCAACCCGAGGTACAAAGCGTGCCCTATTGGCTCTTCCATCAGGGTGCTGCACTCTCCTGTACATTCTGCCACTGGAAAAATAGTATACTGCATGAAATACATTTTTAATTTTACAGTTGTGATCAGTGTGGCTACACTTTGACTTATGTCGGTTAATGCTCCCAATGTATACAGATGTGAACATGACCTATCAGACTCATTTGCATTTTTGGCTTCATGTATATAGATCCATTGACGTAAAGTCATCCCTGTACACGTAATGTTTTAATATAAAGTGCTGGACTTATTCACAATCAACGTAAACCAAGCCATTGCTGTTAAGCCAATGCATTGTGATAATTTGCATAACATGAAAGAGGTACGTAAGTTATTCATTCATTCATTCATTCATTCATCTTTGTTTCCCCACCTTTTTTCTAAACTTGGCTGATTAATTGAACAAGTGATTCTATTATTACCAAGGCTGTATGTAATGCATTTATATTTTGGTCGGAATTCTCAGTCATCTGAACTAAGAGTATGTTAATCGTATTTCTATTTCCAGGCTTATAATGTACTGCAGAATAAACCTCCTTGTACACTTTTGCTGATTTGTTGATTTTTTTTAAATTAATTATAAATTGAACAGATGTTACAACATTGATTCATACCAGACAGAATTGTGCACTATTCATACATTAATAAAGGGGGTTTTTTATGTTACGTAAAATGCTCAACTATTGTATAATTTTTTTTCTAGAACATAAAATATATTGTTTGATTTTCCCACAAAAGGAATTTATTACCTATTCACAGGATCGATTATAAATGTCTGATCATCGAGGATCCCAATGCTGGGATCCTCATACACATGTGGTCAAAATTGTTGGTACTCCTCGTTTAACACAGAAACAGAAAAGAACACACTGGTCACAGAAAAAACTTGAATCTGACAAAAGTAATAATAAATAAAAGATCTATGAAAATGAACAAATGAAAGTCCGCCATTGCTTTTCAACCATGCTTCCACAAAATAAATAAAAAAATAAAACTCATGAAATAGGCCTGGACAGGTATGACGGTACCCCTGAAAATAATGTGACAAAAGGTACATGTTAAATCAAGGTGTGTCCACTAACCAGCATCACAGGTGTCTACAATCTTGGAATCGGTGAGTGGGCTGAATATAGGGCTACAGATACTCACTGTGCTGTTTGGTGACATGGTGTGTATCACACTCAACATGGACCAGAGGAAGAGAAGGAAAGAGTTGTCTCAGGGGATTAGAAAGAAAATTATAGACAAACATGTTAAAGGTAAACGTTATAAGACCATCTCCAAGCAGCTTGATGTTCCTGTGACTACAGTTGCACATATTATTCAGAAATTTATGGGACTGTAGCCAGCCTCCCTGGACCTGGCCGCAGGAGGAAAATTGATGACAAATCAAAGAGATGGATAATACGAATGGTAACAAAAGAGCCCAGAAAAACTTGTACACAGATTAAAGGTGAACTTGAAGCTCAAGGAACATCAGTGTCAGATCGCACCATCCATCATTGTGTGAGCCAAAGTGGACTTCATGGTAGATGACCAAGGAGGACACTATTGTTGGAAAAAAAAAATCATAAAAAAGCCAGACTGGAATTTGCCAAACTACATGTTGACAAGCCACAAAGCTTCCGGGAGAATGTCCTATGGATAGATGAGACAAAAATGTTAACTTTTGGCAAGGCACATCAGCTCTATGTTCACAGACAGAAAAATTAAGCATATCAAGAAAAGAACACTGTCCCTACTGTGAAACATGGAGGAGGCTCTGTTATGTTTTGTGGCTGCTTTGCTGCCTCTGGCACAGGGTGTCTAAAATCTGTGCAGTGTACAATGAAATCTCAAGACTATCAAGGGATTCTAGAGAGAAATGTGCTGCCCAGTGTCAAAAAGCTTGGTCTCAGTCACAGGTCATGGTCTTGCAACAGGATAATGACCCAAAACACACAGATAAAAGCACCCAAGAATGGCTAAGAGGAAAACATTGAACTATTCTGAAGTGGCCTTCTATGAGCCCTGACCTAAATCCTATTGAGTATCTTTGGAAAGAGCTGAAACATGTAGCCTGGAAAAGGCAACCTTCAAACACGAGACAACTGGAGCAGTTTGCTCTTGAGGAGTGGGCCAAGATAGCTGTCGAGAGGTGCAGAATAGTGATGAGCGAGTGTACTCGTTGCTCTGGTTTTCCCGAGCACGCTCAGGTGAGCTCCGAGTATTTGTTAGTGTTCGGAGATTTAGTTTTCATCATGGAAGCTGAATGATTTACAGCTATTAGCCAGGCTGAGTACATTTGGAGGTTGTCTGGTTGCTAGGTAATCCCCACATGTAATCAAGCTGGCTAATAGCTGTAAATCATGCTGCTGAGACGATGAAAACTTAAATCTCCGAGCAGTCATAAATACTCGGAGACCACCCGAGCGTGCTCAGGAAAACCCGAGCAACGAGTACACTCGCTCATCTCTAGTGCAGAACTCTCATTGGCAGTTACAGGAATCGTTTGATTGTGCAACAAAATATTAAGTTATGGGTACCATCATTTCTGTCCAGGCCTATTTTATGAGTTTTATTTTTTTTTTTTTAATTCTGTGGAAGCATGGTTGAAAAGCAATGTCTGACTTTCATTTGTTCATTTCCATATATATTTTTTTATTATTACTTTTGTCAGGTTCAAGTTATGCCTGTGACCATTGTGGTTTTTTTTGTCATTAACCCCTTAATGACAGCCAATACGTCTTTTAACTGACCTGAGATATAAGAGAATAGCCTCCCCACACAGGTGACAATCCAGTAGCTGTTGGCTGTACACTATAGCTGACAACTTGCTGCATCAGCCACTATCAGTGTTTGCACCGTCCAAATCTGTTTAACCCCTTAGATGCTGCTGTCAATAGTCACTACTAGGGTTGAGCGACCTTAGCTTTTTTAGGATCGAGGTGGGTTTTGTGAAACCCGACCTTCTCGGATGTCGGATCGTATGGAATCGGCCGATTCTACTGTAAAGTCGGGTTCCGGACCCGGAACACGAAACCCAATGTATGTCAATGAAATTATTTTTTTTTATTCTCTCTCTCTCTCTCTCTCTCTCTCTTCCTCTTCCTCTTCCTCTTCCTCTTCCTCTTCCTCTTCCTCTTCCTCTTCCTCTTCCTCTTCCTCTTCCTCTTCCTCTTCCTCTTCCTCTTCCTCTTCCTCTTCCTCTCCTCTCCTCTCAAGGCATATGTTATTTTTTGACTCCGGAAATTACTACGTCCGAAAACGTAACATAGCACTATGATGCCGCAGGAGCCGGAACCTATGTCATCACACTGCCCACAATTAATTGGCTCAAAAAAATGGCGGGGAAGGCCTCATTCGAAACGCGACTTTGGCGCCAAGTTCGCGTTCCACGTGGCCGACCCACACTGGGATCGGATCGGGTTTCATGAGACGCCGACTTTGCCAAAAGTCGGCGACTTATGAAAATGAACGACCCGTTTCGCTCAACCCTAGTCACTACATCATTATAAATGGTTAACAGAGTGTGGGGGCTTCCTCTTTATCCCCATCCGCAACCAGAGATCATAATTTTGTGGTCCTGATGTTTGCCATGGCAATTCATGACCAAATAGCGGCCTTAGAGTCTGACGGCTGTAGTAATCTGTTCACAAGTTAGAGATATTTAGGTGGTAAAAATACACATTTTCATTTCTGTCATACCACTTTGCATTAATTCCTGCAAAACACCTGAAGGGTTAATAAACTACCTGGCAGCAGTTTTCAATATGTCAGGGGGTTCTGTTTTTAAAATGGTTTAACTTTTGGGGGTTTCCCAATATATAGGACCCCTAAGGGCACTTCAAACCTGGATATGTCCCTAAAAAAATAAATTTTGTAAATTTCTTTGAAAAAATGAAAAATGACTGCTACATTTTTAAACCTCCTAAAATGCTAACAAAATAAAATAACATTTTACAAATGGTGCTGATGTAAAGCAGACATGTGGGAAATGTTATTTATTAATGTTTTTCTATGGTATGACTATCTGGATTAAAGAGATAATCATTCAAAGTTTGAAAATTGCTAATTTTTTAAATTTTTCTCAAATTTCTGATATTTTTTATAAATAAACACAAAACATATTGACCTACATTTTTATCATAAAGTATAATGTGTCACGAAAAAACAGTCTCAAAATCACTGGGATTTGTTGAAGCGTTGCAGAGTTATTACCACATATAGTGACACTTGTCAGGTTTAAAAAATTTGGCTCCGTCACTAAGGGGTTAAACAAGGTACCAACAATTTTGACCACATGTGTAGATCACGAACTGGATAAAATATGTTTTGCTGATGAGACATCTGCAAGGAAAGGGAAAACATTAGAATATCTAAAGGCAGACCCACAATAACAAGTCCAGCACAATACTCTCCTAGGGGAACATCTTGTAGATACTTTAGAGCGGATGAAGGTTCTGCTGCCTGGCAGAGGCGCAGCCATCAATTGAAAGAGTGCAGGTTTTTAAACACATGCATCACCTCAGTCCCTCCCCAGGCACCCGTCTTGGACAGACAGCAGAGAACTCGGATGCATTCATCCTTTTATACCTACTTTGGAAACTCAGTGGCTACCATCTTGATATACGTTGGATTGAAAGCAGAGAACTTAAGTACCGGCCATCTTGGTATACCTCCTGTGTTTTGGGTGGACACCTAAGAACTCAGTGACTGCTGTCTTGGAACACTTTGGACAGACAACAGATAATTCAGTGGCAGCAATCTTGCCATACTTGGGACATACAGTAGAGAACTCAGTAGATGCCATTTTGGTATACTTTGGATGGGCAGCAGTGGTGGCCTTTTTGGTGTACTCGCACCAGAACCCTTAGCCATTCCTAGAATCTCCTACCACATCTACACCATGCGCAGCAGAACTTTTACACAAGTGGAAATTTATAGCTGCAAAAGGAGCTTTGTGGCAACATCAAGATGGTTGGAGGCAACAGCATAATATATGGTGGAGGAACCAATCAATGCTTAGTATTCAGCCTGAAGTATTAAGGTATAGCCTAAGGAGCACAGCACACACCATATATAAAGTACTTTAAGAAATATTTAAAACTTCTTCTATCCAGCATAGTTTAGTTGGTGCCCTAATTAATGATTGCTAATTGATGATCTACTGTCCTGGCAGATGAAATCTTATTTTTCCCATATGTGTGCTGCTGAAGCATGACCAATAATCATTAACAAATTGGGGAGAATCCCAAATAAACCCTCACTAGAAAGCCTAAAAATTAATTTTTATTAATTTCAATTATTATTAAATTGATTGTAGCTAATGGAGACTAATGTACTAAATTTCTATGTCCTATTCTGCCAGATAAGAGTTGACACCCCGGGGTTCTACCGAATATGCAGAAAAAGATAGCAGCGAGCAATATTACAATAATAATTTAAAGTAATTCAGGCAGATTAGGGACATACTATTTTATACCCTAGCTAATTTTTAATAATTTAATTAATACAAGATAATTTTAAGGCTTTCTAGTGAGGGTTTATTTGGGGTTCTCCCCCTTTTGTTAATAGTTAATGTATCCCTCCAAAGTCTGTATGTCCTCAATTTTGTAATTTAATGTATGACCAATAATCCAAAGATATGTAAATGTAATATATACTTTTAGAAGGCATTATTCCATATTTCCAACAGCCTGTAATTGCTATTTCTTGTCTGCAGGCTCTGTAAATGTTCATATGCAATAAATCTTATCACAAAACAAGAGGATAGAAACCATATCGCCTACTGGAGGTAACCAGGGGGGTAACGATTGTGGTCGCAGAGCGTGCGAACGTGCCAGAGAAGCAGGAGGGGGGCCCTCCAACGCCAGTGCCTATCTCACCTGGATGTGTGTCGAAGGACAAATATTCAGGTGAAATGTATTGCTGCGCAGCAGAGATCCATTGCCTTGCTGAACCTTAATCCACGCTGCCAATCATAGGGGGGCAGCTGATGACGTACCCACCACAGGCAGTGTATAACAGAGACGTCATGGGCTGCCCGTGGCTCGCACACTGGAGTCATCTGCCGGCCTCTACGCCAGCTATGGAAAACTATGTCTCATGTTGTGGGGACTGAGGAAAGGCAAAAATAATTGTTTATTTCTTTTTAAAATATGTTGAAGAAGCAGAATATTGTTACTAGGGAGCCCAGGATGGGGGACATTATAACAGGAAGGGATCCAGGATGGGAGACATTATATCAGGAAGAGGCCCTTAATGGAGGACATTATTAGAGAAAGGGGACCAGGATGTGGGATATTAATACTGGAAGGGGAACGGTGGGGAACATTATACCAGGAAGAGGCCCAGGATGGGGATATTATTAGAAGATATAGCCCAGGATGGGGGACATTATATCAGAAAGGGGCCCAGGATTGGGGACATTATTATATGATGAAGCCCAGGATGGAAGACATACCAAGAAGTGGCCCAGGATGGGAGACATTATTATGAAGGCCATTTTTATAGAATGGGCCGAGGAACTGGGATATTATAGGATGAAGCCCAGGATGAAGGACATTATTAAAGGGGCGTAGGATGGAGGGCATTAATATAGGAAGGTACCCAGGATGAGGGACATTCAGGGCCGGACTGGGACAAAAAAGCAGCCCTGCCAAACAAACTTCACCAGCCCACATACTCAAACACTCCAGACCCCTATCAGTGAATTTTGCTATACATTGTCGTGCCCCTCAACAATCCTCATAAAGGTGTTATTTGAAGAGCATGAAGGGACCCAGGATGGGGGGCACTCATACAGGAAGGGGCTCATACAGGAAGGGGCCCATGGTGGGGCACAGTATTACAGAAATGGGCCCAGGGTGGGGACATTATAACAGGGAGGGATCCAGGATGGGGGACATTATTAAATAAAGGGTCCCAAGATGGAGGAAATTAATACAGGAAGGGGCCAAGGATGGGGGGACACTAATACAGGAAGGGGGCTATGATGTGGGAGATTATTACAGGAATGGACCAGGATGGAAAACATTTTTTTAGGAAGGAGACAGGTCAGAGGACATTATTACAAGAATGTTCCAGGATGGGGGATATTATTAAAGAAAGGAGTCAGGATGGGGGCAGTTTAGACAGCTTAAACAGCTTAGTAGGGTTGATCCTACTGACAGATGTCCTTTAAATCTTTGTGCAAGTCTCTGATTGGATATGAGCTTTATGCACAAATGTCTGATTTTTTGTAAATCTTGTTTTTTTGTGTTAGGTCATACTTTTAGGCAAACACAATACTTTTTATGCTAAAATAGATTAGAGCACCCTTGTGTGCAAAGTTTTTAGTGGCTTTTTGACAATATGCCAAGTGTCCATGGTTTAAAATAATATACACTATATGGACAAATTTATTGAGAGACAAGTTTTTCATTCAGTCGCATTGTTATAGGTGTATAAAATCCAGCACCAAACTATGCAACCTGCCATTAGAAACCTTTATGAAAGAACAAGTCATTTCAAATAGCTCTCTGAAATTGCGCTTGGTGCTGTAATAGAATCTCACATTGTAACAAGTCAGTTCATTAAAGTTCTACCTTCCCAAACATTCCATAATTAACTGTGAGTCGAAAGGTGAGTGAGATGAATAGTGGAATCTTCGATCTAGTTGCAAAGCAGAATGGAAGAGTGTTGAGGTGCAAAGTGCTTAAAAGTCACCAACCTTCTCCTGATTCAATAACTGCAGAGTCCCAAACTTTCTCTGGCATTAACATCAGCACAAAAAGTCATGACATGGGTTTTTATGGCCATGCAGCTGCATGCAACATCAACTCAATACTGCCTTGTCATGAGAGCACTGCTCGTAGTCATCTGGCAGCTCAAAAAAGACTACCTTGAACAGGCTTGGTGCAAGCTACTCTGTTTCCCAGGGTCCAAGAGTTGCCCTGGCCTTCACCCTTTAACGCTTATGAGGGATCTAGACTTACACAGGGATCCTTGGGCAAGAATCAGAGAGCCAGCTGCTGTTCGATGGCGCAAACTGGCAAGAAGGATAGTCAGATAGCCTGACGAGATCCAGGAGGTCATGTCAGGGACAAAATTGTGAAGCTAGGGGGCCGCCAAAAGTCAAGTGAAGGTTAAAGAGCAGAAAAATCAGAACCACAAACAGAAACACAGCAAAGCAGCACCAGGATAGCAACACTATTGACTGGCAGTGGTAACCGGTTCTCATGAGTTTATAACAGAACAGCCCCACCCAGTGATGAAGCAGATAGAAGCCAAATTAACAAGATTAACCCTATAGCTTTTGGACTGGCCAGAACAACAAGTCCCGGTAATAAAATAGGTTTGATGCTATCAAGCATCACACGCAACAACAGCCTGGCAACTCCTAGTGGCTGAAGCACACACTAGCCAGATGTTACATGTGTTGGATAAAGTGGTTTAAGGCAAACTGACTGGACTCTGAAGCAGTGGCAACATGTTCTGTGGAGTAACGAATCATAATTCTCTGCCAGTCTAATAGTTAGTAGAGGTTTGGTGAATATAATCAGTACCTGCCTGATTGTGTTTTGCCAAGTGTATAATTTCGTGGATAATTGTTTTTCACGGTCAGCCCAGGCCTTTTCTTTCCAGTGGAATTAAATTTGAATCCTTCAGCATACCAAGAATGTGTGGACAATTGTATGCTTCCAATTTTACGGAAACAGTTTCAGGAAAGGAAGGGGTGAATATTCATTTTGCAGTTAAATACTCATGACTTGCCAGGAGACCTTGGGCTTGTAACGCTAAAAGGTAATGGGCCTAAACAGGACTGAGAGACTGGGATTAGCGAAAGGTCCTGAGCCGGAGTTCCAGGGTGCCACTAGTGGAAGAAATAGGATGCAGAACTGCTGAACAAGAAAAGAAGTCTTGTTGATCAGAACTGAAGTGTTAAAACTGGGTTGTCACGAAGTAGGGAGATAGAGTGGACACAAATAGCCCTAGAGTATACTATTGAGGAAGGATACTGTGTGGAAAATGCTTTATGCTGCAAAGGAAACGTTTATAAGACTTTGCTTTCAAGGAGAAACAAGAGTTTTTTTGGGTATTAAAAGGTAAAACCCAAAATTTATTGAGAGTTCACATTACATATAATTAGCACGAATAAATACAAACAAGAAATCTAATAAAGTGATACATGTGCAGAAACAATACCAGGGTGACCAGAAGCCTCCAACAACATTTGCCCCTCAGTGCCAGACAGTCCGTTCAATCATAAAGTGCATGTGCAGCGAAATATGGCACAGGTAGGTTTGCCCTGCCCAGAGTGGACCTTATATATGTGGTGACCAAAACGATAGTGAAAATTATATGACACCATATAGGACCGGCAAACACTTACCACGGGTAGGAGTTGGGGGGTTCTGGGCCAGGTGTAGAAAAAGCCCGACGTGCGTTTCGCGTCCTCAATAGACCGCTTTCTCAAGGGAAGTGCAGTAACCAGTGCAGAAGGACCTTTTAAGGTCAAAGGGTGCATCACATGTCTTTTAAGGGCCAATCCGAGTGGTCGGGAAGCGGCGCATGCGCACCGCATGTCACAGGTCCTGGAAGTGTGCCGGAGCGTCATGCATCACTGCGCACGCGCGGGGAGAAAAGAGAAGCCTCGGGCGTGCGAGAAAGGCATAAAGACGTGCCGCCGCACAGCAGGGATCCCGGGCATCGGAGCGCATGCGCACAACCACTGCATACCCGATGTAAGACATAGATACTGCTACATTGTACCAACAAGGTAAATAATGAGACGCTAAGTGAAGAACCTGAGAGGTGACATTAAACATATATGCGGCGTCATAGAGGCCACAATAACACAACAATTATATCACAGGTTATGGACTGTACAGCCATCAAATATAGGTCGGTCCCAAAGCGATTTTCTCTCCATCAGTATTCACATAGCATAATCTCATGCATCTTCAAGGCAGTTAGTATGGTGACGCAGATGGTATACATCTATATCCCAAATCCAATTCAGGTGATGATAGAGAAGGCCACAGATTTTTTAGTCCCGCTGCAAGGTTATAAATGTAATAAAGTTACACATAACATAGAAGAAACATTAAAAACAATAAAAACATAACACCCTTAGCAGAAGTCCATAGGACTATGACCGGAGCATAGAAAAATAGGAACAATCAGGATCCCAAAAAAGAGGAGAAGGACAAGGATTCATTCAGACCCCTAGGGGTCAGTGTGTCCAATAGTGTCATCCATTTTGCTTCAACCTGCGCCAAAGTTTTCTTATAGTTCCCCCCTCTTATGCCAAGATGGATTAAATCTATCCCCCTCACCTTAAATGAAGATGGTTCACAGTTATGATACTGTCTAAAATGACGGGGGATGGTTTTGAGGAGGGTGACATCGGTCGCTGTCTTGGCCGCACAAATGTCCCGCACGTGCTCCCGCACCCTAACCCTGTGTTCCCTCGATGTGAGTCCCACATAAATTTTGGAGCACCCACATGTAGCATAGTAGATCACATTCGTGCTGCTACAGGAAATCCGATGTCTTATATCAAAGCTTTTTTTGCCATCGGAGGAGCAGAAGGTGGAGCAGCGCAGGACATTTGTACAGGCAAGACAGCGACCGCATGGTATAGATCCTGGAGTTGGACCTTTGGTGCAGAATGGGTGCTTCATGGTAGGCACATAGTGACTGCTTACAAGAAGATCCTTTAAATTTTTGGATCTTCGTGCAGTCATCGAAGGATGATCACCCAAAAATTTTCCCAGGTAGGGCTCGGCGTTCAAAATTGACCAATGTTTAGAAAGGATCTGCCGCATATCCTCCCATTCATGGTTGAATGTCGATATGAACCAAATCGGTCCATTATCAATGGTACATGGTCGAGCTCTGGTACCTTTGAGGAGATTGCCACGTGGAGTCGCACGCGCTCTCCGATATCCCTGCTTGATGCACCGGTTTGAATAACCTCGTGCAGCAAACCTGGACTTAAGATCGGAGGCCTGTACTTCAAATTTCGCATCTGAGGAACAGATCTGCCTCATCTGGAGGAACTGTCCGACCGGGACGGCCCTAATGGTAGAAGGAATGTGAGCTGAGGACGCATGGATCAAAGAATTCACAGATGTCGGTTTACGGTATAAATCCGTCTGGGTCCACTTCAAAGCTGACATCCAAAAAGTTGACCCTTTTAGCATCTGCACTTATTCTCCCAGAAATTATTGTTGAAAAAATTACATCAGAAAAAGAATCTTTGTGAACCCATGAGTGAGACTGAGAGAGAGACTCTCCAGAATTTAGAGGATCTTCTGGACGAACAGGTTGGTCCACATACAAATAGATTTCCTATTTCATCCTTACCCAGATCTACCAGGTTCCCCCCCTTGTCTCTGAGCCCGGCGATTGAAGACTTCACTAAAGGTACCTTCACACTGAACGATATCGCTAATGATCCGTGACGTTGCAGCGTCCTGGCTAGCGATATCGTTCAGTTTGACAGGCAGCAGCGATCAGGATCCTGCTGTGCCATCGTTGGTCAGAGCAGAAAGTCCAGAACTTTATTTCGTCGCTGGACTCCCGCAGACATCGCTGAATCGCCGTGTGTGACGCCGATTCAGCGATGTCTTAATTGGTAACCAGGGTAAACATCGGGTTACTAAGAGCAGGGCCGCGCTTAGTAACCCGATGTTTACCCAGGTTACCAGCGTAAACGTAAAAAAAAAAAAAAACACTACATACTTACATTCCATGTCTGTCCCCCGGCGCTGTGCTTTCCTGCACTGGCTGTGAGCGCCGGCTGGCTGTAAAGCACAGTGGTGACTGACAGTGCAGGGAAGCAGAACGCCGGGGGACAGACACCGGAATGTAAGTATGTAGTGTTTGTTTTTTTTACGTTTACGCTGGTAACCAGGGTAAACATCGGGTTACTAAGCGTGGCCCTGCGCTTAGTAACCCGATGTTTACCCTGGTTACCCGGGGACTTCGGCATCGTTGGTCGCTGGAGAGCTGTCTGTGTGACAGCTCTCCAGCGACCACACAGCGACGCTGCAGCGATCGGGATCGTCTGGATCGCTGCAGCGTCGCTAAATGTGACGGTACCTTAAGTGTGTTAGTGAGGACTTCAAAAAACTCTCAACTAGGAGGCGCCATGATAATTTGACACACAAAGAACGCTTAGCTCTATCTCAATTACAATCTATGCCAGATATTGTATTTAAACCAGCAGACAAGGGGGGGAACATTGTGATCTGGCCTCAGGATAAATATGAGCGTGAGGCCCTCAGACAACTGAGAAACTCTGATACATACTCCAGATTATCCTATAATCCTCTGGCCACTTTCTCTCTCGATCTACAAGGTATTTTGGTTCGAGCTCTGGATAGAGATGTCATTACTAAGCAGGTGTTAGAGGGTCTTACGGTGAAATTTCCAAAAATTCCGACCTTCTACCTGCTTCCCAAGATCCACAAGAATGCCCTCGATCCTCCAGGGCGTCCCATTGTGTCTGGCATTGAGGGCCTGTGTAACCCGATCTGTCAATTTATTGACTTCTACCTCAAACCCTTAGTGGAGAAATTACCGTCATATGTACGAGACACAACGGACGCCCTGGCGAGGGTTGATGGCATTCTTGTGGACCATAATACTTTGATGGTGACCGCCGATGTGGAGAGCCTCTACACTTGTATCGACCATCAACATGGCATTGATGTGGTCCGCCTCTTCCTGGAGGCCTCCGACCGTGACGGCCCTTTATGTGACTTTATCCTCGAGTTGCTTACTCATAATTTTTTTGTCTATAAAGATCACTTTTATTTACAGAAGCGCGGCACAGCCATGGGCGCGGCCTGTGCGCCCTCGTATGCTAATCTCTTCTTGGGAGCCTGGGAGAGATTTATTTTTGGTGACGAGGGCCCACGGGCCACTTCCCATGTGCTGTGCTGGCATAGATACCGGTATATAGATGATGTTTTTTTCTTATGGGATGGGACGGTGCAGCAGCTCGGGGAATTTATGAGAACGCTTAATCAGAATTCTTTGAACATTTTTTTGACCTACAATTATGATGCTAAAAGGGTCAACTTTTTGGATGTCAGCTTTGAAGTGGACCCTGATAGGTCCATTCAGATGGATTTATACTGTAAGCCGACATCTGTGAATTCTTTGATCCATGTGTCCTCAGCCCACATTCCTTCTACCATTAGGGCCGTCCCGGTTGGACAGTTCCTCCGGATGAGGCGGATCTGTTCCTCAGATGCGAAATTTGAAGTTCAGGCCTCCGATCTTAAGTCCAGGTTTGCTGCACGAGGTTATTCAAACCGGTGCATCAAGCAGGGATATCGGAGAGCACGGGCGACTCCACGTGGCAATCTCCTCAAAGGTACCAGAGTTTGACCATGTACCATTGATAATGGACCGATTCGGTTCATATCGACATTCAACCATGAATGGGAGTATATGCGGCAGATCCTTTCTAAACATTGGTCAATTTTGAATGCCGAGCCCTACCTGGGAACATTTTTGGGTGATCGTCCTTCGATGACTGCACGAAGATCCAAAAATTTAAAGGATCTTCTTGTAAGCAGTCGCTATGTGCCTACCATGAAGCACCCATTCTGCGCCAAAGGTCCAACTCCAGGTTCTATAACATGCGGTTACTGTCTTGCCTGCACAAATGTCCTGCGCTGCTCCACCTTCTGCTCCTCCGATGGCAAAAAAACCTTTGATATAAGACATCGGATTTCCTGTAGCAGCATGAATGTGATCTACTATGCTACATGTGGGTGCTCCAAAATTTATGTGGGACTCACATCGAGGGAACTCAGGGTTAGGGTGCGGGACATTTGTGCGGCCAAGACAGTGACCGATGTCACCCTCCTCAAAACCATCCCCCGTCATTTTAGACAGTATCATAACTGTGAACCATCTTCATTTAAGGTGAGGGGGATAGATTTAATCCATCTTGGTATAAGAGGGGGGAACTATAAGAAAACTTTGGCGCAGGTTGAAGCAAAATGGATGACACTATTGGACACACTGACCCCTAGGGGTCTGAATGAATCCTTGTCCTTCTCTTTTTTGGGATCCTGATTGTTCCTATTTTTCTATGCTCCTGTCATAGTCCTATGGACTTCTGCTTAGGGTGTTATGTTTTTATTGTTTTTAATGTTTCTTTTATGTTATGTGTAACTTTATTACATTTATAACCTTGCAGCGGGACTAAAAAATCTGTGGCCTTCTCTATCATCACCTGAATTGGATTTGGGATATAGATGTATACCATTTGCGTCACCATACTAACTGCCTTGAAGATGCATGAGATTATGCAATGTGAATACTGATGGAGAGAAAATCGCTTTGGGACCGACCTATATTTGATGGCTGTATAGTCCATAACCTGTGATATAATTGTTGTGTTATTGTGGCCTCTATGACGCCGCATATATGTTTAATGTCACCTCTCAGGCTCTTCACTTAGCGTCTCATTATTTACCTTGTTGGTACAATGTAGCAGTATCTATGTTTTACATCGGGTATGCAGTGGTTGTGCGCATGCGCTCCGGTGCCCGGGATCCCTGCTGTGCGGCGGCGCGTCTTTATGCTTTTCTCGCACGCCCGGGGCTTCTCTTTTCTCCCCGCGCGTGCGCAGTGATGCATGACGCTCCGGCACACTTCCAGGACCTGTGACATGCGGTGCGCATGCGCCGCTTCCCGACCACTCGGATTGGCCCTTAAAAGACATGTGATGCACCCTTTGACCTTAAAAGGTCCTTCTGCACTGGTTACTGCACTTCCCTTGAGAAAGCGGTCTATTGAGAACGCGAAACGCGCGTCGGGCTTTTTCTACACCCGGCCCAGAACCCCCCAACTCCTGCCCGTGGTAAGTGTTTGCCGGTCCTATATGGTGTCATATAATTTTCTCTATCGTTTTGGTCACCACATATATAAGGTCCACTCTGGGCAGGGCAAACCTACCTGTGCCATATTTCGCTGCACATGCACTTTATGATAGAACGGACTGTCTGGCACTGAGGGGCAAATGATGTTGGAGGCTTCTGGTCACCCTGGTATTGTTTCTGCACATGTATCACTTTATTAGATTTCTTGTTTGTATTTATTAGTGCTAATTATATGTAATGTGAACTCTCAATAAATGTTGGCTTTTACCTTTTAATACCCCAAAAAAACTCTTGTTTCTCCTTGTAAGCATGTTTCCTTGAGTGGGTACATCTTTCTTGCTGTATGGGCTAACTTTAGCCCTTTATGTCGACATAGTTATGACAAAGAGGTTTTTGTGGTTTATAAGACTTTGTAGCAGCTATCCCTTGTCTCCTACGAGGGGCGTTCATTAAAGATTCCCCTGACCCACTTCTACAGCTCTGGCAAAAATTAAGAGACCACCACATCAAAACCCTGTCATGAGCAGCCCAATCTCCAGACCTGAACCTCACTGAAAACCTCTGGAATGTAATCAAGAGGATGATGGATAGTCACAAGCCATCAAATAAAGAAGAACTGCTTAGATTTTTGCGTCAGGAGCAGTGTGAAAGACTGGTGGAAAGCATGCAAGACGCATGAAAGCTGTGATTAAAAATAATGGTTATTCCACAAAATATTGATTTCTGAACTCTTCCTGAGTTAAAACATTAGTACTGTTGTTTCTAAATGATTATGAACTTGTTTTCTTTGCATTATTTGAGGTCTGAAAGCACTGTTTTTTTTATTTTGACCATTTTTCTTTATTAGAACAAAAATACAAAATGTATTGCTTGGAATTCAGAGACATGCTGTCAGAAATTTATAGAATAAAAGAACAGTTTTCATTTTACTGAAAAATATACCTATAAAGAGAAAAATGAGACAAACTGAACATTTTGCAGTGATCTCTTATTTTTTGCCAGAGCTGTATTTATCACAGGACACTGAAACTGCCCATGTGTAATGATATAAGTCTCTATAGGTTATGTGCCAATCTGCAACTCAGAACTGATAACGGTCTTGATTTTACAGGTGCTGAAGTGGTGTGAGGTTTGATAATGTGCCGCACACCAAAGGAGACGTTTGATGAGATGAAAGAGGTTTATGGTGATGATTCCCCATCATATGATGTAGTCAAGAACTGGCATGGTCAATTCAAATGTGGTCAGACTTCGGTGCAAACAGCTCCAATTCCAGGGTGACCCCATTCTGCTATTCATGAAGACAGCATCCAGTAAGTGGATGTCGCTATTTTGGAAAATCGCTGCGTAACCATTCGCGACCTAGTCCAAAATGTGAAGATTAGTGTGTGGTCTGTGGAAAAAATCATCCAAGACCATCTTCACATGCATAAGATATATCTGCTCGCTGGGTTCCCCGGCTGCTCACACCTTTCCAGAAGCAGAAACGAGTTAAAGGGACACTGTCACCTGAATTTGGAGGGCAC
The DNA here is from genome assembly GCF_051348905.1 of Ranitomeya variabilis. Lineage (NCBI taxonomy): Eukaryota > Metazoa > Chordata > Amphibia > Anura > Dendrobatidae > Ranitomeya > Ranitomeya variabilis. The sequence goes on along the minus strand of NC_135233.1, from coordinate 930,544,213 downwards.
AATCTTTAGCCATAGGGGCGGGGTTTTCGGGTGTTTGATTCACCCTTTCCTTACCCGCTGGCTGCATGCTGGCTGCAATATGGGATTGAAGTTCATTCTCTGTCCTCCATAGTACACGCCTGCGCACGGCAAGATTGCCTTGTGCAGGCATGTACTACGGAGGACAGAGAATGAACTTCAATCCCACATTGCAGCCAGCATGCAGCCAGCGGGTAAGGAAAGGGTGAATCAAACACCCGAAAACCCCGCTCCTATGGCTAAAGATTGTTCCCTCCAAATTCAGGTGACAGTGTCCCTTTAAATACTCTCAGTCTCTGTTGATGATGTGCCGTGGAAACCAGTCCATGCAATGGAAGCATCATGACTCACCGCCTCCAAAGAAGGCACGTGCCCAACCCTCGGCAGACAAGGTCATGCTCACAGTATTTTGGGACCAGCACAGAGTAGTATTGATGGATTTCCTAGCAAAGGGTACCATGATTACTGGGGCTTACTATGCTTGACTGCTGCGTAAATTGCGGGAGGCCATCAAAGCCAAGAGAAGTGGCATGCTCACCAAAGGTGCCCATTTTCTACAAGACCATGCACCAGTTCACAGCTCATATGCTGCCCAAATGGAAGCATGCTCCTGTGGCTTTGAAATTCTACCACATCCCCTTATTCACTTGATCTCGCACCACCGGACTTCCACCTCTTTCCAGCAATTAAGTTATTTTTGAAGGTCAACCATTTTCCAGATGATGAGACTGATTTCCGAAGTCACAACGTGGCTTTTGGAGCAACCTGTCGACTTCTACAAGCAAGATATTTACAATTTTTAAAGTGATGGGAGAAGTGTGTGTCCCTAGGTGGCACCTATGTAGAGAAAGACTAATAACTGTGCCATGTTTCATTGCTCTCAGTCCACAGGAAGTGGGTCAAGGGAAATCTTTAATGAACGCCCCTAACTCTTACCAAATGTAATCAAAAAGTTTATTTTTGAACGGTGGTCTCCCTCATTGAACTATGAAGCATCTGGTCCTGGCAAACCAGCAACATCAGTTACATGCAGTTTTCATGGGTGTTATGCCCTCACAGCACAAGTCCACACATCCAGCCAGGACCTCCTCCACTTTCATGTAACGGTCCGAGGCACTCCAGACGAATGCCTTTCCCGTGGCTGCCACCCAATGTTATACTTATATGTCTTACCATTCTATCAATGAGGTTATTAATGATTGTCTGAGGAATGCTCTGCCAGGCTTGATGCAGTTGGGCACGTAAATCATCAAGATTAATTGCTGGCAGCTTACTTTGCAATTGTCGTCCAATATTGTTCCAGATGGGAAAAGCTGAAGGCCATGGTAGCACGTAGAGGCCATGCAGACTGTTCATAGTACCATGATCAACATGTGGCCATATTGCAAAATGGGACACATTGGAGAAATGGCGTATTAATGATTCCACAATCGAACCATTTTGTGCAGCAATTGAAAATGGATGTCACATACCAAGCTTAAGGCGCTAGTGTCTAAACAAACCATCAAAAGCTGTTTGCATGATATTAAGCTACAGGCCAGACGGCAGGCTGCAGTTGTTCAATTGTCCTGACAACTCCTCTTAAAGGCTAAAGCAGGATTGTAATGGAGGCGTATCGTCTACAGCAATGAGTATGACTTTTTAACGCAATGATAATTGGAGATTGATCTTGACACAATGTGGGCAAAGCCATTGTTGTCACCACACAATGTGGGACGTTCTGGAACATTGTTCCAAATTAAATTGTCAACTTGAAGTACGTGCATGGATAAAGCCACACTGACACACTCTTAAGTATCACAACAGATCTCAGTTTATTACGTCATTGGTCACTCATATATAGGCATTTACTGGACATACAGGTGCTTCTCACAAAATTAGAATATCATCCAAAATTAATTTATTTCAGTTCTTCAATACAAAAAGTGAAACTCATATATAGAGTCATTACAAACAGTGATCTACAGCTCTGGCCAAAAAATAAGAGACCACTGCAAAATGTTTAGTTTGTCTGATTTTTCTCTTTATAGGTATATAAAGAATCAGAAACTTCACACTAGACTGCAAGCAGCTTGGATTGTGTGCCTCTCCACTCTTCCTCCAGACTCTGGGACCTTGATTTCCAAATGCCTATTGGTCATGAGTGACTTGACACAAGGAATGCAACACTTGTGGTCCATGTCAAGGGTATGTCTGTGTGTGGTGGCTCTTGAAGCAATGACTCCAGCAGCAGTCCACTCTTTGTGAATCCCCCCAAATTTTTGAATGGCCTTTTCTTAACAATCCTTTCAAGGCTGCGGTTATCAAGGTTGCTTGTGCACCTTTTCCTACCACACTTTTTTCTTCCATTTAGCTTTCCCTTAATATGCTTGGATATGCTCTGTGAACAGCCAGCTTCTTTAGCAATGACCTTTTGTGGCTTACCCTCCTTGTGGAGTGTGTCAATGACTGCCTTCTGGACATGTCAAGTCAGCAGTCTTCCCCATGATTGTGGAGCCTACTGAAACAGACTAAGGGTCCTTTTTAAACATGTAGGAAGCCTTTGCAGGTGTTTTATTGTTAATTATTCTAATTTACTGAGATAATGACTTGTGTGACTTGTGTGCTTTCATTGGATGTAAGCCATAATCATCAACATTAACAGAAATGAACACTTGAAATAGATCACTATGTTTGTAATGTGTCACGGACGTGGTTTTTGGAACCAATGTGCCTCAGACCGCAGACAGCCTGGTGGGGCATGACTAAGTGATCACCGGACTGTTCACTAGAGCCTCTGATGGTGAGGTTATACTTGGCTCCCAATGAACTCCAAGTGCCACTCCAGGACATACCAACAGACGCTCGGTAGCTGGACTCAGAACGACAGACTGGATGGTGCAGCAGGCAGAGTTGAATCAAAGTGCAGCAGGCAGTATCTGCACCAGAGAGCAGCAGGCAGTATCTGCACCAAAGTGCAGCAGGCAGGATCTGCACCAGAGTGCAGCAGACAGAATCTGCACCAGAGTGCAGCAAGGACTGGAATGCAACCTTACAGAACTTAGACTGCAAAACAGGAAGGTTTAAGGCCCTTTAAGAGGGCAGGAGCGCTCGTGCATGCTCTGAGAACATAGCTGGATGCCCGGCTGGAAGCTCTGCTGGAAGCATGCAGAGCATGGGGAAGAGAAGCACCAACCGCAGCATGGGTGAGTGAAGTGACACGCCAGAGAGTCTGCTTGTCAGAGCAGGGAACCGGCATAGTGCTAAGATAATGACTATAATATATGAGATTCACTTTTTGTATTGAAGAACTGAAATAAATTAACTTTTTGATGATATTCTAATTTTGTGAGAAGCACCTGTACATTGTAACAATATAATTGGCTCAGCTTATCTTTACATACGTGCTGGCAATAGCATACATACGTATCATTGGCTAAAGTTAATAAAGACTTTAGGTGTAGTTCTACTTCTTACTTTCACTTTCCTATATGATATCATTAGTTCCGTTAGACAATGACAATTCTGTGACACTTTATCTTAAAACACACATAATGGCTCAGACTACTTTTCACAAAAGAGGAGATGCATGTAGACACAACTAAAATGGAGTTAATATAAATAAATAAATCCTGCTCTCACGCCATAAAGAAACCTTCATGAGGGAACTTCAAATTAGCCCTGCTCCTGGCGTTATGTTGTAGTCTTCATTCCAGGTACACTTAGCGCTACATTGATTTGATTGTGGAACTAGCATCAATGCCATTTCTCCAAAATGTCCAAGGAGCTGTTTTTCAACATGACAATACCAGGGTGTATGTTGTTTGGGCAACTGTGAGCAGCCTTAGTGGCCCAAACGTACTCTCATGGCCTGCAGCGTGTCTGGACTTGTTTTCTTTTGAATACATTTGTAATGCAGGTGAACGGATACAACACGCTGATAGACACGAGGCAGGAACAGTCGATTAACTATTTCCCTTAATATGACGTGGAATTGTGGTAGTTATAGCAACAGTTAAACAATGTGGAACGGAACAATCAAAAGTGGATTATACAATACAGAATATATCAATAGTCCTAAAATTCACTTTTAAATATTATGGAAATATCTTGTTGATTATTCCGTTAACCACCCTCTACCAGAGGTTGTACCCCGGGGAGCTATTGTGCTGGTTTCTCCTCTGGTAATGTCCCTGCAAGTCCTCCTGACAAAGTCTTCCAGGGCATGTTGGGCCTCCTTCACTTCAGTCGACCCCCACCCTGTCTGTTGCCCTAAGCTAGGCCAACCCATGTACCGTAGGTCAGCCGGCCTGGTTCACGCGTGTCTCCCGTTCACCACTGCAGGCATCCTCTTCTGGGAAAAGTCTCCTCATGGATCTTCGGTGCTTGACTGACGTCGGGTGTCTCCCAGGTTTGAGGAAAAGAGGGCTAGGCTCCGGCTCTTGACTGGCGTCATATGGAGTTTGGATCTTGCCTGGCGCAGGTCTGGGATTCGGCCTCGACTGGCGTATTCTGGACTCTTGGTCTGAACTGGTGCTGCTTGTGTCCTGTTTGCAAGCGGACTGCAGTCTGTCACTCTGGCAGCAGCGCCTACTCCTGTGCACGTCTGGACCAATCTCTCCTTTGGCACCAAAGTCCACTCCAGTTTGGCACAAAAACCTTTTATACTGAGGATGTAATGACTCTGTTGTCGGGTGTCCCAGGACCAGGGGCTCCTTTCCTGTGCCTAACACAAGGAGCACCCTATCTCGCCTTGTTCCCCGGATTAATTCTGGTGGTTAAGACGTCGGGGCCACGTACCTTGCCTTAGCTCCTTTATCCGCCCTCAGTCTGTACCCTTCCCCCACCCAGGGAAGAGGAGAGTAGTAGTGTACTGTAATACACCAACCAGACTAACAAGATAATACGAACAGGGGTGACAAAAAATACCAAATATACAAATATACTCACACATACAACAGAGGAATGCACTGGGGAGCGGAGGATGGGGTTAAACCAACGTAGGAGAAGAAAGGGAATTATCACACACTCAAAACCTAGCAACAGTCACAGATAAATCCACCAACCGCTTACTCTAATAAGCACCAATATCAACCTCCAGCCATGCAGCAAAAGCCACTCTGACAATAATGAGTGCTGCCAGGGTCCAGATTATATAGGAGATGGGAGTGGCTAACAGTGCACAGCTGAGAGCCTTAACGCAGAAAAGCTTCCAGGAGCTGTCAACTGATCATCGAAAAAACAAAAAAATGTACCTTACATTTTTAGCATTCACAGCAATATTGGAGTTCATGTGTTTATTAATTGCAGTGAGCTGACGCATAAGTTTGTATGTATTTTTTATGTTAGTCACATAGCGTATTTGTGCACCTGTACATTAATTTAATACTAAAGTTGTGTGGGCCCTATTGTTTTATTTGCATAATTTTACGTGATGATATTTTGTTTTCTTCCCCGTTTGATTTTCATATATTAACATGACTGTAGAAAAAAGTATGGACCGGACATCCAAAACTTATACATTGATCCGTTTTGCAAGTAAGTGAAAATTTACAAAACTGAACACGAAATGCTTAGTTAATATTCTGATCAGACTGAATGAGACCCATTGTCATTTCACAGTGAAGTGGGTCACCAAACCGTAGAGGTGCAGTGCCGTATGCCGACCATTGCCGGAGCTAAACTTTGTGAGTGATCTAGTGCTCCACAAAGCCCATTTGGCAAGGTAAAGCAACTATGGCTACCGGTCACCTCACCCCACAGGCACACCACCACCTCAATATTGGCTACCACACAGCAATAACACCAAGTTAAAAGAGCTAAAAAACTAACCTTCCACATGTTCTCTGACTGGAAGCTGAGAAGAAAATAGGCGGAACCCTCTAGCAGTCTCCTACTAATGTAAAAACATCTAGGCCTTTTCATATACTTGTCACGACACAACGGTCAGGTAACCCAGGACCAGGGGCTCCTTCCCTGTCCCTAACACTAGGGGACGCCGTAGCTCGCTCTACTCCCCTAGATACTTCTGAAGGTGAAGATGCCGGGGCTTCCACCCTTGCCTTATCGCCTTCTCCTTCCCCAGTCAGGGAAGAGGGGCGCTACTGTGCAATGTAGTACAGAAGGCAACACAAACAAGGATTAACAGAAAACTCCAGGCATACAAAATATTCACTCACATATAACAGAGGAATGAACCGGGGTGGTGGAGGTAGGGGAATAAACCAAAATAGAGAAGGATAGCAAATTACCACACATACAAACAAAGCAACAGTCACTGATAACTTCTCCAACTCTCCTTCTCATATGACCTCCTCTCCCTCCGTTAGCCATGCAGCAAATGCTAACTCTGACAAGGATTTGTAACAAAGCCCAGATTATAAAGGGGAAAGAAGTGGCTAACAAGCTCAGCTGTGAGGACAGGGATTTCCAACATGGCCGATTAACCCCTGTTCTGCCAGAAGGAATAAACACATTTAAAATGAAAGAGAAGTGCTTCTTCTCAGTGCTGGAGTAGGAGCAATCAGATGCTGCGGTCTTCTGGCTTCACACTGTCGTGGTAACCCCATGACACCTGTTTCTTTAGTATTGACTACCAGTCCCCTGGACCCATAAGGCTGGAGTCACACTACCATAAATAAGGCTGAGTGCTATGCGAGAAAACATCGCATACCAGTGTTGATCTATGGAAAAACAAAGGTAAAATAATTAAGCGCACCCCTTATCGGGCTTCCTATAGCTGAAACGCGTAGGATTGTTTTTCCTCAAGTTTAGCCCTGTGGCTGCAACATCCTGCACTGTATTTTAATGTGCACAAAATAAACTAAAAGTTTTAAATACATTCTACTGCCCATAGACGCTGGATTAGTACACCGTTTTTTTGCATCATCGTTTTGTTTTTGCATCAGTGTTGATCTATGGGGCAGCTCACATCAACGTTTATTTTCTCAGCCATATTTGGCGTGCGTGTAAAATTGCAGCATGCTGCGATTGTCACCTAGATTTGGCTGAGACTTGCCAATGCAACCCCATGGGTGCGAGAAAAAATTTCACAGCACTCGGACCAGGCGAGTGCTGTCAGATTTTTGCGCACCAGTGTCCTTTGAAAAGCCGGCAATTCATCTGCCACATGCCGTAAAATCACAGAGTGACAGGTTAGAATAGAATAGATAAAATAGATATATGCATATAAAATACATAGCTATATAGATGTCAGTGACACACATATATATGTATATATATTACATAGATAGAAGAAAAGCTGGCAATTCAGTAGCCGCATAGTACAAAATCACAGCAGGAGCTGACAGCATAGAATAGATGGATTACATAGAATAAATACATATAGAATAGGTAGATATACAGATGACAGGGACAAATACAATTAGTACAGTGTGTGCAGCTTACTGTTTATGTATTTAATTAATAAAAGATTATTATTCTGAAAAAAATGCCGTGGCCTCCCGCGTAATTTTGTTAACCAGCAGAGGGAAAGCCGACGGGTGGGGGCCAATGTTTATAGCCTGGGAAGGGGGTAATACCCATGGAGCTTCCCAGGCTATTAATATCAGCTCACAGCTGTATACTTAACCTTTACTGGCTATTAAAATGTGGAACCCTTAGAAAAATTACGTAGGGTCCCCCTATAATTAATAATCAGCAAAGGCTATGCAGACAGCTGCCAGCTGATATTAATAGCCTAGGAAGGGGCCATGGATATTGCCCCCCCAGGCTAACACCATCACCTCTCAGTCACCCCAGAAAAGGTGCATCTATAAGATGTGCCAATTCTGGCACTTAGCTTCACTCTTCCCACTTGCCCTATAGCGTTGGCAAGTGGGTTGAAGGTTAGAGGGGGGTTGATATCACCTTTGTATTGTCAGGTGGCATCAAGCCCTGAGGTTAATAATGAAGAGGCGCCTATAAGACACCCCCATTACTAACCCCATAGTCATATCGTATAAAAACACAGACACCCAGAAAAAAGTCCTTTAATTGAAAGAATGACACAGGCTACTTAAATAAATAATAATTAAACCATACTTATGACCTCGCTTTTTCAAAACATCATCGTCTTCTGCAACAGTATAAAAAAACAAACAACCATATTCCTCACCTTTCCACAGAGATGATAATCCATTTGTCCCACGATGGGTCTAGCTCTGCTACATTTAGATTGCAGGATGCATAGTTGCATGATGCGACCATACAGCCTGCCATCCAGCACATACACTGAGCAGCGTGTGCTCAGTGTCTCCCTGTGAATTCCTATTCCCTGTCTAAGGTCACCACTAGCGTGAGAATGTTCTCCTGCTCACGGTGCTAACACCAGCCATGTCATGTTTACTATATATGAAAAGGTAATATCCCAATAAAAAATATGGTGGCGATCTCGAACTTCTGTGATTGTCATAAGTGAAGATATTGTTAATGTTGCAAATTTCATAAAATCCTGAAGGGCTGAGAACATCCCGCAACCTGTCCCACGTGAGGTCATCAAGGGGGGGTGTGTGGGTGTCACTTTCATGCTGGTAAAAGGAGAAGGTGAATTATGATTTGTATTCATTGCTGAGGAAGATACATATCAGTGTAGGCTTGATCCCATTAACAGTCATTTTCAATCAGATTGCTTCCGTCCGCTAACTGAGCCATCTCCGTGTCCAGCTTAGTAAGTTCTCTGTGAATCCATTCTTATTTTATGCAACTGTATATGCTGTATTGTTTTGTCCTCTTTGAAAAAATCTTCTGTATATTTTTTATAAACACTGCCTATTGTTCTGGATTAAATATAAAATTTAATAGTTCTGTTCCATAAACTGCACCCTGAAACCATACGCTACTAGAATCAGGCACTCAGGCACACAGTCCAACTGTATATAAAAAATGACTTGTATTGACAGCAAGTAGTTCTGGGGTTATCGTGCAACTAGCCATGACCATACAGGGGGTATATACACATATCTCATGAGCGGGAATCGGAGGTGTATATACCATATGCTCACTGTTAGTTTCCTGATAACTGGCCCTAGTGTACAAGCCGCAGCCTACTACCCGTTAACCCCTTCAAGACCCAGCCTGTTTTCATCTTTCTGACCCTGCCAATTTTTACACTTCCAACCACTGTCACTTTCTGAGGTAATAACTATGGAACGCTTAAACGGATCCCACTGATTCTGAGAGTGTTTTCTCGTGACATATTGTACTTTAGATAGCATTTACACTTTTGACCTGGGACAGCTCATAGAATCTCACGGTATTCAGTATCATCTCTATGCTGATGACACACAGATCTACATCTCTGGACCAGATATCACCACCCTACTAACCAGAATCCCTCAATGTCTGTCCGCTATTTCATCCTTCTTCTCCGCTAGATTTCTAAAACTTAACATGGACAAAACAGAATTCATTGTCTTTCCCCCATCTCACGCGACCCCCCCAACGAACCTATCCATTACAATAAACGGCTGCCCACTCTCCCCAGTCCCACAAGCTCGCTGTCTCGGGGTAATCCTTGACACTGATCTCTCCTTCAAACTGCATATCCAAGTCCTTTCCACTTCCTGCCGCCTTCAACTCAAAAATATTTCACGGATCCGTACATTCCTAAACCAAGAATCTGCAAAAACCCTAGTCCATGCCCTCATCATCTCCCGCCTCGACTACTGTAACCTCCTGCTCTGTGGCCTCCCCTCTAACACTCTCGCACCCCTCCAATCTATTCTATACTCTGCTGCCCGACTAATCCACCTGTCTCCCCGCTATTCCCCGGCCTCTCCGCTCTGTCAATCCCTTCACTGGCTCCCCATTACCCAGATACTCCAGTACAAAAGCCTAACCATGACATACAAAGCCATCCACAACCTGTCTCCTCCATACATCTGTGACCTCGTCTCCAGGTACTTTCCTGCACGCAACCTCCGATCCTCACAAGATCTCCTTCTCTACTTCCCTCTTATCTCCTCTTCCCACAATCGCATACAAGATTTCTCTCGCGCATCACCCCTACTCTGGAACTCTCTACCACAACATATCAGACTCTAATCTACCATCGAAACCTTCAAAAAGAACCTGAAGACCTACCTCTTCCTGCAAGCCTACAACCTGCAGTAACCACCGATAGACCAAACCACTGCACGACCAGCTCTATCCTCACCTACTGTATCCTCACCCATCTCTTGCAGATTGTGAGCCCTCGCGGGCAGGGTCCTCTCTCCTCCTGTACCAGTTGTGACTTGTATTGTTCAAGATTATTGTACCTGTTTTTATTATGTATACCCCTCCTCACATGTAAAGCGCCATGGAATAAATGGCGCTATAATAAATAATAATAATAATAGCAGTAAAATTTCCTCGATATGACTTGCTTTTTTGTTAAAAAAAAAAACGAAAATTTGGCGAAAACTTCACAATTTTCCAACTTTTAATTTTTATGCCCTTAAATCAGAGAGTCATATCGCACAAACTAGATAATAAATAAAATTTCCCACATGTCTACTTTACATCAGCACAATTTTGGAACCAAAATATTTTTCACATTTTAAGTGACTTTGAAGGGTCTATGTGATACCCCAAAGCGACATCATTCTAAAAACTGCACCCCTCAAGGTACTCAAAACTTAAAAAAAAGGACATTTAACTTTTTTTCACAAAAAATTTACTTCAGATCCAATTTGTTTTATTTTACCAAGGGTAACAGGAGAAATTGTACCCCAAAAGTTGTACAATTTGTCCTGAGTATGCTGATACCCCATATGTGGGGGTTAACCACTGTTTGGGCACATAACAGAGCTTGGAAGGGAAGGAGAACCATTTGACTTTTTCAATGCAAAATTGGCTGCAATTGAGATCGGACGCCACGTCGCATTTGCAGAGCCCCTGATGTGCCTAAACAGGGGAAACCCCCCACAAATGACACCATTTTGGAAAATAGACCCCCTAAGGAACTTATCCAGATGTGTGGTGAGCACTTTTAACCCTCAAGTGCTTCACAGAAGTTTATAATGTAGAGCCGTAAAAATAAAAAATCTTTTTTTTTTCACAAAAATGATCTTTTCGCCCCAATTTTATATTTTCCCAAGAGTAAAAGGAGAAATTGAACCACAAAAGTTGTTCTGCAATTTGTCCTGAGTACGCTGATACTCCATATGTGGGGGGAACCACAGTTTGGGCTCATGGCAGAGCCCAGAAGTGAAGGAGTGCCATTTTGGAATGCAGACTTTGATGGAATGATCTGCGGGCGTCACGTTGCATTTGCAGAGCACCTGATGTACCTAAACAGTAGAAACCCCCCACAAGTGACCCCATAATAGAAACTAGACCCCCCAAGGAACTTATCTAGATGTGTTGTGAGAATTTTGAGGGTATGTGCACACACACGTTGCGGATTTGGCTGCGGATCCGTAGCGGATTTAGGCTTGCGGATACGCAGCAGTTTTCCATGCGGTGTACAGTACCATGATGTAAACCTATGGAAAACCAAATCCACAGTGCACATGCTGCGGAAAATTCCGAGCAGAAACGCAGCGCTTTTTTTCCGCAGCATGTCAATTCTTTGTGCAGATTCCTTAGCGTTTTATGGAATCCGCAACGTGTGCAAGTAAAGCTTATAACGCAAAACCATGAAAATAAAGAATCATTTTTTTTCCACAAAAATGATTTTTTAGCCCTCAAATTTTTATTTTCACAAGGGTAACAGGAGAAATTGGACTGCAAAAGTTGTTGTCCAATTTATCCTGAGTACGCTGATACCCCATATGTGGGGGTAAACCACTGCTTGGGCGCACGGCAGAGCACAGAAGGGAAGGAGCACCTATTTACTTTTTCAACGCAGAATTGGCTGGAATTGAGATCGGGCGCCATGTCAAGTTTGGAGACCCCCTGATGTGCCTAAACAGTGGAAACCTCACAATTCTAACTTCAACCCTAACCCCAACACACCCCTAACCCCAACACACCCCTAACCCTAATCCCAATCCTAACCATAACCCTAATAACACCCCTAACCCTGACACACCCCTAACCCTAATCCCAACCCTAACCCTAATCCCGACTCTTACCCAAATCCCAAAGCGTAAACATAATCCAAACCCTAAACCCAACTCTAGCCCCAACCCTAACCCTAACTTTAGCCCCAACCCTAACCCTTACTTTAGCCCCAACCCTAACTTTAGACCTAACCCTAACCCTGGCTGACCAGCCTGACCAAAGAACTGAGGCGGGCAACCAGGATCCCTGAGCGGAGATGGAAGCAATCCCGCTCTGCCGACCACTTGACTACATACAAGCAGTCCCTCGCCAGCTTCAAGTCCAGGCTCACTGCCGCAAAACAAACTTACTTCTCATCTCTCATATCCTCCCTGTCTCACAACCCTAAACAGCTTTTCAACATTTTCAATTCTCTACTCCGCCCCCTGCTCCCCCTCCCTCCTCTCTCATTTCTACTGAAGACTGAAGAAAAAGCTTTAGCCCACAGCGCCCAATGCCCCTCTTAGCTGCTCAACCCTGCTCCTCCAAAACCAGCTTCTCCACCATGACAGAAGATCAGCTCTCCACCCTCCCGTCAAGATCACACCCATCCCGTCCCTAACCTTTCCACGGTCTTCATCCCAACCCTATAGCACCTCTTCAACCTCTCACTGACAACAGATGTCTTCCCCTCATCCTTCAAGCATGCCAAGATCACACGCATCCTCAAAAAGCCCTCCCTCTATCCATCCTCTGTGTCTAGCTATCGCCCGATATCTCGTCTCCCTTATGCCTCCAAATTACTGGAGCAACACATCCATCTTGAATTGTCCTCCCACCTCTCCTCCTGCCCCCTCTTTGATCGGTTACAATCTGGCTTCCGACCCCATCACTCAACTGAAACTGCCCTAACTAAAGTCACCAATGACCTACTAACTGCCAGGAGCAAGGGACACTACTCTGTACTACTTCTCCTGGATCTGTCTTTTGCCTTCGACACTGTGGACCACTCCCTTCTGCTACAGATCCTCTCATCTCTTGGCATCACAGACTTGGCCCTATCTTGGATCTCGTCATATTTGACAGACCGAACATTCAGTGTCTCCCTCTCCCACACCACCTCCTCACTTCGCCCCTTGTCAGTCGGTGTTCCTTAAGACTCTGTTCTAGGACCCCTACTCTTCTCCATCTACACCTTCGGCCTTGGACAGCTCATAGAATCCCACGGTATGCAGTACCATCTCTACGCCGATGACACATAGATCTACCTATCCGGACCTGACCTCACCTCCTTACTTACCAAAATCCCGCACTTTCTGTCTGCTATTTGAGCCTTCTTTTCTGCTCACTTTCTAAAACTGAACATGGACAAAACAGAATTCATCATCTTTCCCCCATCTCAGTCTACCACTCCACCAGACCTATCCATCAATGTCAATGACTGCTTACTTTCCCCAGTCCCACACGCCCGGTGCCTCGGGGTGATCCTCTACTCTGCCCTCTCTTTAAGCCAAATATCCAATCCCTTGCCTCCACCTGCCGTCTCAAACTCAAAAATATTTCCTGAATCCGCGCATTCCTTGACCGCGACACCACAAAAACACTAGTGCATGCCCTTATCATCTCCCACCTTGACTACTGCAACCTCCTACTCTCTGGACTCCCCTCTAGCACTCTGGCACCACTCCAATCCATCCTACACTCTACTGCCGAACTAATCTACCCTGTCCTCCATACATCTGTGATATGGTCTCCCGGTACCTACCTACACGCAACCTCCGATCCTCTCAAGACCTTCTTCTCTACTCCCCTCTCATCTCTTCTTCCCACAACCGCATCCAAGACTTCTCCCGTGCTTCCCCCATACTCTGGAACTGTCTACCCCAACACATCAGACTCTCGCTTACCATACAAACCTTAAAAAAAAACCTGAAGACTTACCTCTTCCGACAAGCCTACAATCTGCAGTGATCCTCAACCTACTGAACCGCCACACAACCAGCTCTACCCTCTCCTAGTGTATCCTCACCCATCCCCTGCAGACTGAGCCCTCGCGGGCAGGGTCCTCCCTCCTTATGTAGCTGTGTGCCTTGTTTTTTGCTCATGTTTAATGTATTTGTCTATATTTGCCCCGTTTTCACATGTAAAGCACCATGGAATAAATGGCGCTATAAAAATGTATAATAATAATAACCCTAATGGGAAAATTGAAATAAATAAATTTTTTTAATTTTATTATTTTTCCCTAACTAAGGGGGTGATAAAGGGGGATTTGGTTTACTATTTATAGCAGGTTTTTATATCGGGTTTTTACGTTTGGCAGCTAACACGCTAAAAGACGTTTTTTATTGCAAAAAAATAGTTTTTGCTTCACCACATTTTGAGAGCTATATTTTTTTCCATATTTTGACCCACAGAGTCATGTGAGGTCTTGTTTTTTGCGGGACGAGTTGATGTTTTTATTGGTACCATTTTCGGGCACATGCCATTTTTTGATTGCTTTTATTCCGATTTTTGTGAGGCAGAATGAACAAAAACCAGCAATTCATTAATTTTTTTTTTTTTTTTTTTGGGGGGGGGGGCGTTAATACCATTCTACGTGTGGTAAAATTGATAAAGCAGTTTTATTCCTTGGATCAGTACAGTGACAGCGATACCTGGCACTTTTATACAATAAAAACTATTTTATAGACAAAATAATTATTTTTGCATCGCTTTATTCTGAGGGCTATAACTTTTTTATTTTTTCGCCGATGACGCTGTATAGCAGCTCGTTTTTTGAGGGACAAGATGACATTTTTCATCCGTACCATGTTTATATGGTATCTGTCTTTTTCATCGCATGTTATTCCACTTTTTTTTTTTTAATGGTGTTCACTCAAGGGGTTAACTAGTGAGAGTTTTATAGATCGAGTCGTTACGGACGCGGCGATACCAAATATGTGTACTTTTCTTGTTTTATTGTTTAACCCCTTCACCCCCAAGGGTGGTTTGCACGTTATGGACCGGGCCAATTTTTACAATTCTGACCACTGTCCCTTTATGAGGTTATAACTCTGGAACGCTTCAACGGATCCTGGTGATTCTGACATTGTTTTCTCGTGACATATTGTACTTCATGATAGTGGTAAAATTTCTTTGATATTACCAGCGTTTATTTGTGAAAAAAATGGAAATTTGGCAAAAATTTTGAAAATTTCGCAATTTTCCAAATTTGAATTTTTATGCAATTAAATCACAGTGATATGTCACACAAAATACTTAATAAGTAACATTTCCCACATGTCTACTTTACATCAGCACCATTTTGGAACCAAAATGTTTTTTTGTTAGGGAGTTATAAGGGTTAAAAGTTGACCTGCAATTTCTCATTTTTACAACACCATTTTTTTTTAGGGACCACATCTCATTTGAAGTCATTTTGAGGGGTCTATATGATAGAAAATACCCAAGTGTGACACCATTTTAAAAACTGCACCCCTCAAGGTGCTCAAAACCACATTCAAAAAGTTTATTAACCCTTCAGGTGTTTCACAGGAATTTTTGGAATGTTTAAATAAAAATGAACATTTAACTTTTTTTCACACAAAATTTACTTCAGCTCCAATTTGTTTTATTTTACCAAGGGTAACAGGAGAAAATGGACCCCAAAAGATGTTATACAATTTGTCCTGAGTACGCCGATACCCCATATGTAGGGGTAAACCACTGTTTGGGCGCATGACAGAGCTCGAAAGCGAAGGAGCGCCATTTGACTTTTCAATGCAAAATTGACTGGAATTGAGATGGGACGCCATGTTGCGTTTGGAGAGCCACTGATGTGCCTAAACATTGAATCCCCCCACAAGTGACACGATTTTGGAAAGTAGACCCCCTAAGGAACTTATCTAGATGTGTTGTGAGCACTTTGACCTACCAAGTGCTTCACAGAAGTTTATAATGCAAAACCGTAAAAATAAAAAATCGTATTTTTTCACAAAAATGATCTTTCGCCCCCAATTTTTTATTTTCCCAAGGGGAAGAGAAGAAATTGGACCCCAAAAGTTGTTTTACAATTTGTCCTGAGTACGCTGATACCCCATATGTGGGGGGGAACCACCGTTTGGGCGCATGGGAGGGCTCGGAAGGGATGGAGCGCCATTTGGAATGCAGACTTAGATGGAATGGTCTGCAGGCGTCACATTGCGTTTGCAGAGCCCCTAATGTACCTAAACAGTAAAACCCCCCCACAAGTGACACCATTTTGGAAAGTAGACCCCCTAAGGAACTAATCTAGATGTGTTGTGAGAGCTTTGAACCCCCAAGTGTTTCACTACAGTTTATAACGGAGAGCCGTGCAAATAAAAAATATTTTTTTTCCACAAAAATTATTTTTTAGCCCCCAGTTTTGTATTTTTCCAAGGTTAACAGGAGAAATTGGACCCTATATATTGTTGTCCAATTTGTCCTGAGTACGATGATAGCTGATATCTAGGGGGGAACCACCGTTTGAGCGCATGGCAGAGCTCGGAAGGGAAGGATCATCATTTGCAATGCAGACTTAGATGGATTGGTCTGCAGGCGTCACATTGCATTTGCAGAGCCCCTAATGTACCTAAACAGTAGAAACCCCCCACAAGTGACCCAATATTGGAAACTAGACCCCCCAAGGAACTTATCTAGTTGTTATGCAGGTAAGTTTATTGAACGGTTTCTTCACGGCATCGGGGGTGAATGTGTACAGGGAAATGTGCAGGCAGAACGACGGCCGTTTCGCACCTGTCCGGTGCTTCAACGGGTTCAATGTGTGGGCAGGACGTGATGCTTTAAGAAGTGCACGGTGAAGAGTCACTCCCCGCAGCCTCACTCCTCCCTCACATGGTACAAAATATAAAAACAATTAAAAACAAGCAGCTTTTCCGCTTTATTCCGTGAGAGAACCTCACTTTCTACTGCATGCCTAAGTAGGGTTCTCAACTCGCTCTTATACTTATTAGTAGGGTCGCCCATCAATCTCATGTAAGTGTTATCGTCCCCCAACTGTCTAAACGCTTCTTTGATATAATCCTCCCTAGGGATCAGGACAGTTTTTCCCCCTTTATCTGCGGGTCGAACTATTGTATCCTCCCACCCTGCTATTTCTTTCAGAGCCCTAAACTCTTCAGGTGTGAGGTTTGAGGGTGCTTTGGGGTAAATCAAGGCCTCCACGTCTTTGATCACTTGTTTTTCAAATAAATCAATGGCATTGCCGGGGGACACAGGGGGCATATATCGAGATGCTACCCCCCCTACAAATGGTGTTATGGTTGCTATATGGTCTACCGAAGCCTGTGTTGTCTCCTCTGTGAGGCTTAGCAAAAGTGCAGCTTCTCCATAATTATCTGCCAAAGTGTGCATGAGGACAGGGGCTGTAGGCCCTGCAGGCCTGAATGATAAAGTGGATATGTCTATCTTTCTATAAAGATATTAGAGGTGTCTTAGCTTTATTCGATCAGGCATTATATCATGTTTAGCTAGCATAATATATGTATAATAGTTAATGATAGTTACCAGATATAAAATAGCATAATAATCCAGGTCTTGCGGTAACATTTGCTTTCCATATATTCGGTATAGCGAGTTCCGCATGAAGATAGGATAATGGGACTTTAAACTTGTGGATTTTCTTCTTTTTTATTGTCAGTGAAATAATGTATTTTCTATTTGTTCGTATGCATAAGGTTGCTTATTGTAAACATTGTTTTTAATTGTTTTTATATTTTGTACCATGTGAGGGAGGAGTGAGGCTGCGGGGAGTGACTCTTCACCGTGCACTTCTTAAAGCGTCACGTCCTGCCCACACATTGAACCCGTTGAAGCACCGGACAGGTGCGAAACGGCCGTCGTTCTGCCTGCACATTTCCCTGTACACATTCACCCCCGATGCCGTGAAGAAACCGTTCAATAAACTTACCTGCATAAGAAGATCGGTGAGTGCAGCCTCCTTTCTCTCTTTTTTTCGTGCATCACATTGGAATTTTCTGAGGCTATCAGCACCCGACATCTGAGGACCAGCTGTGGCCGATCAGTTCCCATGCTTAAGCTGACACGGTACGATAGTGCGGGTAACTGTCTTTTTCTTTGAGTTACGTTACAGTTCACAAGCCTTTATTAGACCCAGCACATCGTAAATAATAGCTTTGAACTACGGCTACTATAGACTTTATTTGCTTACATTGTCGCCGAAATGGAGGCAGAAGCTGGATCCACAACAACAGGTTTACAAGCCGGCCGGGTTAATGTGAGTAATTACTTCAGGGAATGTGAACAGGCTGAAGAGGTACACACTTTAAGCACAAAAGCACTCGAACTGAAATTATTAAATCTATCCGAGAGGGAAGTAAAATTATTCTGGACTAACAACTCCTTATCCTCATATGTTGAATGTGGAAGAGTCCCACGGGGTTTGAGAGTTTGGAAAGATATATCTCATCTACCAAACGACCCCGGTTTTCGGGCACAATGGGAGCAGATCATGTTAAAATGCTCACAGGAGCTGTTACAATTGGTGTTGAAATCAAATATCCAGAATTATGAGACAATTGAAACTGATATACAAAAGATACAAGCAGAATTACAAACGAGACTTACTGAGGCTCAGTGGTCACAATTGAATAAGAAAATGGAAATGAAACTTATTCCCATTCAAGCGGACATCAAACAGAGGAAGCGCGATAAGTTTATACGCGATAAAAAAGATTTTGAACTGGGACAAACATTTACCTGGAATAAACAACCAAAGACTGATGGGAAAAATAACTATGATTTCATGAGATCAGGTCGGAATAGAAGGAGGTCCGGCAAGCGTAACACCTTTCAGCGGAGAGATTATGTGACTACTGAGTCAGACTCTAGTCAAAGCGAAAGTATGGCCGCCACAGGCAGCTCGGTAGAAGGGACGGTTACTGCAGGGATTTCCAGCATGGATCTCCCTTTAGGAGGAGAAGGACGCGCCGAGGAGGCAAGAGGAGGCCGCATCATGCAGGAGCGCAAATGAAAATTTGTGTCGTGGAGGCAGAGGCGATGAGAGACCTCCACAGACAGCACGTGGTTAATTTGACTAACCACACGCTGAATGCTGCACACCTTTCGCTGTTAGCAAAGGGCTTGAATTTTTGTATCCCTATTGATTTTGACTTCACACAATTTAAAGTTGATTTATTTAAATCTGTCCGTAAGATCCATTTGTATAAACATTTTCACCGTAACCCGGTAGTCCAAAATAGTCTGGAAGGGGAGAAACCATGCAGTATCGGCCCCCTGGGATTTATGGCAGGTACAGGTTTGCACACTTTGGCAGATAATTATGGAGAAGCTGCACTTTTGCTAAGCCTCACAGAGGAGACAACACAGGCTCCGGTAGACCATATAGCAACCATAACACCATTTGTAGGGGGGGTAGCATCTCGATATATGCCCCCTGTGTCCCCCGGCAATGCCATTGATTTATTTGAAAAACAAGTGATCAAAGACGTGGAGGCCTTGATTTACCCCAAAGCACCCTCAAACCTCACACCTGAAGAGTTTAGGGCTCTGAAAGAAATAGCAGGGTGGGAGGATACAATAGTTCGACCCGCAGATAAAGGGGGAAAAACTGTCCTGATCCCTAGGGAGGATTATATCAAAGAAGCGTTTAGACAGTTGGGGGACGATAACACTTACATGAGATTGATGGGCGACCCTACTAATAAGTATAAGAGCGAGTTGAGAACCCTACTCAGGCATGCAGTAGAAAGTGAGGTTCTCTCACGGAATAAAGCGGAAAAGCTGCTGCCGGAGTTCCCCATCAAGCCGCATTGGTATCACGTCCCGAAAATTCACAAGGCTGCACTTAACCCACCCGGTCGACCGATTGTGTCGGGGGTGGGTTCTCTTACTGAACCACTCTCCAAATATGTCGACTGGCTATTACGCCCTCTGCTGGTACACATTCCGGCATATGTAAAAGATACCGGAGCGTTTCTACAGCAGATTCAGCATTTCACATGGCAACCCACCTTCAATTTAGCGTCGATAGACGTGGTAAACCTATACACACGTATACCGCAAGAGAAAGGAGTGGCATCCATTCGACAGATTTTGACTACTACACAAAAAGAGAGTAAGGTGATAGATTTTATTTGCAACAGCCTTAATTTCATCCTTACTCATAACGCTTTTACGTTTATGGACCTCTGGTACCTACAAACAGTTGGCACTGCAATGGGGACTCCGGCAGCATGCACGTTCGCGAATTTATATCTGGGACATTTCGAAGAGATATATTTATATTCTACCAGAAATAGCTTCATGAAACACATTAGGCTATATTTACGTTATGTCGACGACATGTTTATAGTATGGGATGGGTCTCAACAAGATTTTGAAGAATTTGTCACCCAACTGAATGACAACACAATGGGTATGGCTTTCACTTCCGTGTTTGGCGGGTCACATTTAGACTTCTTAGATGTAGCCATAGATGTAGTAGATGGAGATATCCACACTTCACTGTACCGGAAAACGATAGCCACTAATGCACTCATGCACTTTGACAGCTATCACTGTTATGACCCCAATGACGAGGGTCTCAGAGATATCAGCAAGTCTGCGAATTACAAAAATCCAGCTCATAGGGCAGTGGTAACTGGGTTGACCATATATCTACTCCTAACGCCAACACTAGAAGTAGCCGGGGAACATGCCTACGTTGGTCGCTAGATGTCTCGCGCCAGCCGGAGGACTAACTACCCCTAGAAGAGGAAAACAAAGACCTCTCTTGCCTCCAGAGAATAGACCCCAAAAGTTGGATACAAGCCCCCCACAAATAATAACGGTGAGGTAAGAGGAAATGACAAACACAGAGATGAACTAGGTTTAGCAAAGAGAGGCCCACTCACTAATAGCAGAATGTAGTAAGATAACTTATATGGTCAACAAAAACCCTACCAAAATTCACACTGGAGATTCAAGAACCCCCGAACCATCTAACGGCCCGGGGGGAGAACTCCAGCCTCCCTAGAGCTTCCAGCAAGGATAGGATACAGATTATGTACAAGCTGGACAAAAATGCAAACAAAAACAATAGCAAAAAGCAAGAAAGCAGACTTAGCTTAATCAAGCAGGAACCAGGATCAGTAGACAAGAGCACTACAGATTAGCTCTGATATCAACGTTGCCAGGCATAGAACTGAAGGTCCAGGGAGCTAATATAGCAACACCCCTGACCTAACGACCCAGGTGAGCATACAAGGGATGATAGACATACCCAGAGTAAAAACACTAGTAGCCACTAGAGGGAGCCAAAAGGTAAATTCACAACAGTACCCCCCCCCCTTAGTGAGGGGTCACCGAACCCTCACCAAGACCACCAGGGCGATCAGGATGAGCGGCGTGAAAGGCGCGAACTAAATCGGCCGCATGCACATCAGAGGCGACCACCCAGGAATTATCCTCCTGACCATAGCCCTTCCACTTGACCAGGTACTGAAGCCTCCGCCTGGAGAGACGAGAATCTAAGATCTTCTCCACCACGTACTCCAACTCGCCCTCAACCAACACCGGAGCAGGAGGCTCAGCAGAAGGAACCACAGGCACAACGTACCGCCGCAACAAGGACCTATGAAATACGTTGTGAATGGCAAACGACACCGGAAGATCCAGGCGAAAGGATACAGGATTAAGGATCTCCAATATCTTGTAAGGACCAATGAATCGAGGCTTAAATTTGGGAGAGGAGACCTTCATAGGAACAAATCGAGAAGACAGCCATACCAAATCCCCAACACGAAGTCGGGGACCCACACCGCGGCGGCGATTGGCAAAACGCTGAGCCTTCTCCTGTGACAACTTCAAGTTGTCCACCACATGATTCCAGATCCGCTGCAACCTATCCACCACAGAATCCACTCCAGGACAGTCAGAAGGCTCCACATGTCCCGAGGAAAAACGAGGATGGAAACCGGAGTTGCAGAAAAATGGCGAAACCAAGGTGGCAGAACTAGCCCGATTATTAAGGGCAAATTCAGCCAACGGCAAGAAGGTCACCCAATCATCCTGATCAGAAGAGACAAAACACCTCAAATACGCCTCCAGAGTTTGATTAGTTCGTTCCGTTTGTCCGTTAGTCTGTGGATGAAAAGCGGACGAAAACGACAAATCAATGCCCATCCTACCACAAAAGGATCGCCAGAACCTGGAAACAAACTGGGATCCTCTGTCCGATACAATATTCTCAGGAATGCCGTGCAAACGAACCACGTTCTGGAAGAACACAGGAACCAGATCAGCAGAGGAAGGCAGCTTAGGCAAAGGAACCAGATGGACCATCTTGCAGAAACGATCACATATCACCCAGATGACAGACATGCCTTTAGACACCGGGAGATCCGAAATGAAATCCATAGAGATGTGTGTCCAAGGTCTCTTCGGGACAGGCAAGGGCAAGAGCAACCCGCTGGCACGAGAACAGCAAGGCTTAGCTCGAGCACAAGTACCGCAGGACTGCACAAATGACCGCACATCCCTTGACAAGGAAGGCCACCAAAAGGACCTGGCCACCAGATCTCTGGTGCCAAAAATTCCCGGGTGCCCTGCCAACACTGAGGAATGAACCTCGGAAATGACTCTGCTGGTCCATTTAGCAGGCACAAACAATCTGTCAGGTGGACAAGAGTCAGGCCTACCAGCCTGAAATCTCTGCAACACACGTCGCAGATCTGGAGAAATCGCTGACAAGATAACTCCTTCCTTAAGAATACCCTCAGGTTCAGCGACTCCAGGAGCATCAGGCACAAAGCTCCTAGACAGAGCATCGGCCTTCACATTCTTAGAACCTGGTAAATACGAGACCACAAAGTCAAAACGGGAGAAAAACAATGACCAGCGGGCCTGTCTAGGATTCAGGCGTTTAGCAGACTCGAGATACATCAAATTTTTGTGATCAGTCAAGACCACCACCCGATGCTTAGCACCCTCGAGCCAATGACGCCACTCCTCAAATGCCCACTTCATGGCCAATAACTCCCGATTGCCCACATCATAATTTCGCTCTGCCGGCGAAAACTTCCTAGAGAAAAAGGCACAAGGTCTCATAGTAGAGCAACCAGGGCCTCTCTGCGACAAAACGGCCCCTGCCCCAATCTCTGAAGCATCCACCTCAACCTGAAAGGGAAGTGAGACATCAGGCTGGCACAAAACAGGCGCCGAAGTAAACCGGCGTTTCAACTCCTGGAAAGCCTCCACGGCAGCAGGAGCCCAGTTAGCTACATCAGAGCCTTTCTTGGTCATATCCGTCAGCGGTTTAACAACGCTAGAGAAATTTGCGATAAAACGACGGTAGAAGTTAGCAAAACCCAAGAACTTCTGAAGACTCTTAACTGACGAGGGTTGAGTCCAATCATGAATAGCTCGGACCTTGACTGGATCCATCTCCACAGCAGAAGGGGAAAAAATGAACCCCAAAAAGGGAACCTTCTGTACACCAAAGAGACACTTTGAGCCTTTTACAAACAAAGAATTTTCACGCAAAATCTCAAAAACCATCCTGACCTGCTCCACATGCGAGTCCCAATCATCAGAAAAAACCAGAATATCATCCAGATAAACAATCAAAAATTTATCCAGATACTTCCGGAAAATGTCATGCATGAAGGACTGAAAAACTGACGGTGCATTAGAGAGCCCAAATGGCATAACCAAGTACTCAAAATGACCTTCGGGCGTATTGAATGCGGTTTTCCATTCATCGCCCTGCCTAATGCGCACAAGGTTGTACGCACCACGAAGGTCTATCTTGGTGAACCACTTTGCACCTTTAATCCGGGCAAACAAATCAGACAACAACGGCAAAGGATACTGAAATTTGACAGTGATCTTATTTAAAAGCCGATAGTCAATACAAGGCCTCAAAGATCCGTCTTTTTTGGCCACAAAAAAGAATCCCGCACCAAGAGGGGAAGAAGAAGGACGGATATGCCCCTTCTCAAGAGACTCCTTGATATATGAACGCATCGCGGTATGTTCAGGTACCGACAGATTAAACAGTCTCCCCTTAGGAAACTTACTGCCAGGGATCAAATCTATTGCACAGTCACATTCCCTATGAGGAGGCAGTGCACTGGACTTAGACTCGCTGAAGACATCCTGATAATCAGACAAATACGCCGGAACTTCCGAAGGCGTAGAAGAAGCAATAGACAAGGGCAGGGAATCTCCATGAATTCCATGGCAGCCCCAACTTGACACTGACATAGTCTTCCAGTCCAAGACTGGATTATGGGTCTGTAACCATGGCAAACCCAAAACAACCAAATCATGCATTTTATGCAGAACAAGAAAACGTATTACCTCCCGATGTTCGGGAGTCATGCACATGGTAACCTGTGTCCAAAACTGCGGTTTATTTTTTGCCAATGGCGTAGAATCAATACCCCTAAGAGGGATAGGATTTTCCAATGGCTCAAGAACAAATCCGCAGCGCTTGGCAAATGACAGATCCATAAGGCTCAGGGCCGCACCTGAGTCCACAAACGCCATGACAGGATATGATGACAGTGAGCAAATCAAAGTTACAGATAGAATAAATTTAGGTTGCAAATTACCAATGACGACCGGACTAACAACCTTAGTAAGACGTTTAGAGCATGCTGAGATAACATGTGTAGAATCACCACAGTAGTAACACAAGCCATTCTGGCGTCTATGAATTTTCCGCTCTTTTCTAGTCAGGATTCTATCACATTGCATTAATTCAGGTGCCTGTTCAGACAACACCATGAGGGAATTTGCGGTTTTGCGCTCCCGCAACCGCCGGTCGATTTGAATAGCCAGGGCCATAGAATCATTCAGACCTGTGGGAATGGGAAAACCCACCATCACATTCTTAATGGCTTCAGAAAGACCATTTCTAAAATTTGCAGCCAATGCACACTCGTTCCACTGGGTCAGCACGGACCATTTCCGAAATTTTTGGCAATACACTTCAGCCTCGTCCTGGCCCTGAGACATAGCCAGCAAGGCTTTTTCTGCCTGAATCTCAAGATTGGGTTCCTCATAAAGCAAACCGAGCGCCAGAAAAAACGCATCAATATCAGCCAATGCCGGATCTCCTGGCGCCAGCGAGAAAGCCCAATCCTGAGGGTCGCCCCGTAAGAAAGAAATAACAATTTTCACTTGCTGAGCGGAGTCTCCAGAGGAACAGGGTCTCAGGGACAAAAACAATTTACAATTATTCCTGAAATTTCTAAACTTAAATCGGTCTCCGGAAAACAGTTCAGGAATCGGTATCTTAGGTTCTGACATAGGATTTCTGGTAACATAATCTTGTATGCCCTGCACACGAGCAGCAAGCTGGTCCACACTTGTAATCAAGGTCTGGACATTCATGTCTGCAGCAATCACAAGCCACTCAGAGGTAAAGGGGAAAAGAAAAAAAAATGAGAGAGAGAAAAAAAAACTCAGAACTTTCTTTCTTATAATCCCGCTTCTGTAACGCATTTAACATTTAATACTGGCCTGGCAAACTGTTATGACCCCAATGGCGAGGGTCTCAGAGATATCAGCAAGTCTGCGAATTACAAAAATCCAGCTCATAGGGCAGTGGTAACTGGGTTGACCATATATCTACTCCTAACGCCAACACTAGAAGTAGCCGGGGAACATGCCTACGTTGGTCGCTAGATGTCTCGCGCCAGCCGGAGGACTAACTACCCCTAGAAGAGGAAAACAAAGACCTCTCTTGCCTCCAGAGAGTAGACCCCTAAAGTTGGATACAAGCCCCCCACAAATAATAACGGTGAGGTAAGAGGAAATGACAAACACAGAGATGAACTAGGTTTAGCAAAGAGAGGCCCACTCACTAATAGCAGAATGTAGTAAGATAACTTATATGGTCAACAAAAACCCTACCAAAATCCACACTGGAGATTCAAGAACCCCCGAACCGTCTAACGGCCCGGGGGGAGAACTCCAGCCTCCCTAGAGCTTCCAGCAAGGATAGGATACAGATTATGTACAAGCTGGACAAAAATGCAAACAAAAACAATAGCAAAAAGCAAGAAAGCAGACTTAGCTTAATCAAGCAGGAACCAGGATCAGTAGACAAGAGCACTACAGATTAGCTCTGATATCAACGTTGCCAGGCATAGAACTGAAGGTCCAGGGAGCTAATATAGCAACACCCCTGACCTAACGACCCAGGTGAGCATACAAGGGATGATAGACATACCCAGAGTAAAAACACTAGTAGCCACTAGAGGGAGCCAAAAGGTAAATTCACAACATATCACCCCAATCATACTAAACGCGCACTACCATATGGACAGATAGTTAGAACTAAGAGGGCCAACAATACGCAAGAAGGGCTAGTCCAACAACTAGGTGAATTAGAGCAGAGATTAAAATATAGGGGGTACTCCACACAGATATGGCAGGGCGCGCAGGATAAAATGAAGGAGACAACGAAGAAAATTGATAGCAGATCAGGTTCCGCAGATAGGAGATTCACATTCTGCTTCCAATATGGTCCTATGGACCAGCAGATTAGATCTGCAATCAGAAACAACTGGCATTTGCTTGATGGGGACAGAGAGTTATCTGAGATGGTTGCAAAAGGTCCTTTGATCTCCAATAGGAGGAGTACCAGAATTAGAGATATTCTGGTACGTAATCGGATTACAGACAAAAAACGTGGACACTGGTTAGAGCGTAATACTCCCATAGGCAATTACCGGTGCGGGCACTGCTCTTACTGTAGACATCATGTCACGGGCAAGATTTTACAATGTGGTCCGATCGTACATAAAGTAAGTCAACTTATTACATGTCAAACTAAAAATGTTGTCTACATTGTTCTATGCCCATGTGGAAGATTTTATATAGGCAAAACTATCAGATGCCTTTATATTCGCTTTAGTGAACACTACAGATCTATCAGGACAGGGAAGGGAGTACCACGGCTAATTAGCCATATACGAGAGGTACATAATGGCGACCCTGATACTATGACTTTCGCCGGGATAGAACAGGTTAAATTCCCCAGTCGAGGTGGTGATCATCATAATATGCTATTGAGACAAGAAGCGACATGGATTATGAGGACAGGGGCTGTAGGCCCTGCAGGCCTGAATGATAAGGTGGATATGCCTATCTTTCTATAAAGATATTAGAGGTGTCTTAGCTTTATTCGATCAGGCATTATATCATGTTTAGCTAGCATAATATATGTATAATAGTTAATGATAGTTACCAGATATAAAATAGCATAATAATCCAGGTCTTGCGGTAACATTTGCTTTCCATATATTCGGTATAGCGAGTTCCGCATGAAGATAGGATAATGGGACTTTAAACTTGTGGATTTTCTTCTTTTTTATTGTCAGTGAAATAATGTATTTTCTATTTGTTCGTATGCATAAGGTTGCTTATTGTAAACATTGTTTTTAATTGTTTTTATATTTTGTACCATGTGAGGGAGGAGTGAGGCTGCGGGGAGTGACTCTTCACCGTGCACTTCTTAAAGCGTCACGTCCTGCCCACACATTGAACCCGTTGAAGCACCGGACAGGTGCGAAACGGCCGTCGTTCTGCCTGCACATTTCCCTGTACACATTCACCCCCGATGCCGTGAAGAAACCGTTCAATAAACTTACCTGCATAAGAAGATCGGTGAGTGCAGCCTCCTTTCTCTCTTTTTTTCGTGCATCACATTGGAATTTTCTGAGGCTATCAGCACCCGACATCTGAGGACCAGCTGTGGCCGATCAGTTCCCATGCTTAAGCTGACACGGTACGATAGTGCGGGTAACTGTCTTTTTCTTTGAGTTACGTTACTTATCTAGTTGTGTTGTGAGAACTTTGAACCCCCAAGTGTTTCACTACAGTTTATAACGCAGAGCCGTGAAGATAAAAAAAATAAAAAATTTCCCCCAAAAAATATTTTTTAGCCCCCAGTTTTGTATTTTCCCAATGGTAACAGGAGAAATTGGACCCCAAAAGTTGTTGTCCAATTTGTCTTGAGTACGCTGATACCCCATATGTGGGGGGGAACCACCGTTTGGGCGCATGGGAGGGCTCGGAAGGGAAGGAGCGCCATTTGGAATGCAGACTTAGATGGAATGGTCTGCAGGCGTCACATTGCGTTTGCAGAGCCCCTAATGTACCTAAACAGTAGAAACCCCCCACAAGTGACACCATTTTGGAAAGTAGACCCCCTAAGGAACTCATCTAGATGTGTTGTGAGAGCTTTGAACCCCCAAGTGTTTCACTACAGTTTATAACGCAGAGCCATGCAAATAAAAAAAAATTTTTTTCCACAAAAATTATTTTTTAGCCCCTAGTTTTGTATTTTCCCAAGGGTAACAGGAGAAATTGGACCCCAAAAGTTGTTCTCCAATGTGTTCCGAGTACGCTGATACCCCATATGTTGGGGTAAACCCCTGTTTGGGCGCACGGGAGAGCTTGGAAGGGAAGAAGCACTGATTTACTTTTTCAACGCAGAATTGGCTGGAATTGAAATCGGACGCCATGTCACATTTGGAGAGCCCCTGATGTGCCTAAACAGTGGAAACCCCCAATTATAACTGAAACCCCAATTCAAACACACCCCTAACCCTAATCCCAACGGTAACCCTAACCACATCTCTAACCCAGACACACCCCTAATACTAATCCCAACCCTATTCCCAACCGTAAATGTAATCCAAACCCTAACCCTAACTTTAGCCCCAACCCTAGCCCTAACCCTAATGGGAAAATGGAAATAAATACATTTTTTTAATTTTTCCCTAACTAAGGGGGTGATGAAGGGGGGTTTGATTTACTTTTATAGCGGGTTATTTAGCGGATTTTTATGATTGGCAGCCGTCACACACTGAAAGACGCTTTTTATTGCAAAAAATATTTTTTGCGTTACCACATTTTGAGAGCTATAATTTTTCCATATTTGAGTCCACAGAGTCATGTGAGGTCTTGTTTTTTGTGGGACGAGTTGACGTTTTTATTGGTGACATGTTCGGGCACGGGAGATTTTTTTTATAGCTTTTTATTCCGATTTTTGTGAGGCAGAATGACCAAAAACCAGCTATTCATGAATTTCTTTTGGGGGAGGCGTTTATACCGTTCCACGTTTGGTAAAATTGATAAAGTAGTTTTTTTCTTCGGGTCAGTACGATTACAGCAATACCTCATTTATATAATTTTTTTATGTTTTGGCGCTTTTATACGATAAAAGCTAATTTATAGAAAAAATAATTATTTTGGCATCGCTTTATTCTGAGGACTATAACTTTTTTATTTTTTCGCTGATGATGGTGTATGGTGGCTCGTTTTTTGCGGGACAAGATGACGTTTTCAGCGGTACCATGGTTATTTATATCCGTCTTTTTGATCGCGTGTTATTCCACTTTTTGTTTGGCGGTATGAGAATAAAGCGTTGTTTTTTGCCTCGGTTTTTTTTTTTTTTTTTTTACGGTGTTCACTGAAGGGGTTAACTAGTGATATAGTTTTATAGGTGGGGTCGTTACGGACACGGCGATACTAAATATGTGTACTTTTATTGTTTGATTTTTTTTTTATTTAGATAAAGAAATGTATTTATGGGAATCATTTTTTTATTTTATTTATTTATTTAGGATTTTTTTTTTTTTTTTACACATGTGGACATTTTTTTTTTACTTTTTTACTTTGTCCCAGGGGGGGACATTACAGATCGGTGATTTGACAGTGTGCACAGCACTCTGTCAGATCGGCGATCTGCTGTGCAGGGCTGCAGGCTTACCAGCGCCTGCTCTGAGCAGGCACTCGGTAAGCCACCTCCCTCCCTGCAGGACCCGGATGCCGCGGCCATCTTGGATCCGGGACCTGCGGCGAGGAGGGAGGTAGGAGACCCTCGGAGCAACGCGATCACATCGCGTTGCCCGGGGGGTCTCAGGGAAGCCCGCAGGGAGCCCCCTCCCTGCGCGATGCTTCCCTATACCGCCGGTACACCGCGATCATGTTTGATCGCGGTGTGCCGGGGGTTAATGTGCCGGGGGCGGTCCGTGACCGCTCCTGGCACATAGTGCCGGATGTCAGCTGCGATAGTCAGCTGACACCCGGAGGCGCTCCCCCCGTGAGCGCGGCCGATCGTGCTGGACGTACTATTCCGTCCTTGGGAAGTAGGGCCCACCCCACATGGACGGAGTAGTACGTCTAATGACAGAAAGGGGTTAATTACATAAATAATTTATTGGGAAAATACTTTTTTTTTCTATATTTGTTGATTTTTAAAAAAAATATTTTTACACATTCTTTTTTTTTTTTTACTTTATAACATTGCCCCAGATTGGGACATCACTATATTACATCAGATCACTGATCTGACACTTTGCATAGCACTGTGTCAGATCAGCGATGTGACACGCAGTGAAGGAGGCTTGCCGGCGCCTGTTCTCAGCCACCTCACTGTAGGACCCGGAAGGGCCATCTTAGATCCGGGGGTCTCCATAGATACCTGGGAGAATAACGCGATCACATTGTGTTATTCTCATGGAAGCGCGCAGGGAGCCCCCGTACCTGCGCGATGCCCCTCTATGTCGCTGTCACTACTGACAGCAGAATCAGAGGGGTTAAATGCCCACAATCGGTGCTAGCACCGATCGTGGGCCTTGCTGCGGGGTGTCAGCTGACACATACAGCTGACACCTGCACCCGATCACCACGGCGCTCAGCATGAGGCCGCGATGATCATGCCACTGTACTAGTACTGCTCCGGGCAGAAATGTAGTTACCGCAGCGCATTACTAGTACGGCGGAGGTCGGGAAGGGGTTAATTGTTGATCAATCGCGTAATCATCCGGACAATACGGGTCAGCAGAGGGCTGTTCGTGACAAAGATATCAGTGTAGGTGGTGCAGTTCCGACACCTTGGCTGCGATCTTTGACAACTGGTGTTAGGGGTGGGGATCTGCGTGACCCCTCTGGTGTCGTACCTTGACACTTGGTGATAGCGGTAGGATTCTTTATGGTGTAGTCCTTTGATAATGGCTGATTAAATCAGCCATCATGTGCAGGGAAAGATGTGTGTTTGGTGTGCAATCCCGCTTCAAAGTAAGGGAGACGGCTTCTAACGTACAAGTATGTCATATGTCAGTGAGGGATTAAAGAAACAAATGCCTCTTTATCACAAAAAAATATAATCATCTGTCTAAAAAAATCACATAAGGATGGAAAGACTTTTAATATTCATTAAATATTAGATATTTACTTTCTGTGTCTTTTAGAATAACGTAAAGCATTAGCATCAGAGGATCCTGGCTCGGTATCCCTGTAATGTCGCTTGGAATTGCTTTCATCAGACTGGCCTGATTTGCCATCCTGGTTGTTAGAGTTGTCTGCGAGGCAGGGTTCATGTTTTGCTATAAGCTCCTTCAGCAAGTGAACTCCAGTTTGGAGGGAAATGTTTGTCTTTGAGGTGGTGTTAATCATTTCTTTCTGGAATGCCAGCATCCTTGCTGTGTAGAATCCCATGGTGTCGGCACATTCTTTCATGCCATAAGCTAACTGAAGCACTGATCTACTGAGCTGGCAGAGTTCTGAATGAATTCCACTTAAGCCCCTTTCTAACACATTGGAAAGATGCATGTGCTGCATGTGGTACTGAGCACCATATGGATTTATATTCGGATAGTTGGTACTCTCTTCAGGATATGTCCAATTCTCATCTTCTGGTGCTGAATGGAAGATAGAATTTTTTTCATCATGTTCGGCAGAATTACCTCCTGAATCCATTGTAGGACAAACTTCATCTAAGAATTGGATCAGCTCATACAACTCATTGGTGGTGTCATCATTCTTATCAGGAACTATGAGAAAGAAATTACAGACTGGATTAGATGATACTGTTACTGATTACTAAGGTCCATAATATGGGATGCTTTATAACCAGACAATAAGCTACAGAATGTGTTGCAGATTTTTTTTTAAATCAAAATAGACTCAAAATTCAGTGTCAAAGTCATAAATCTTTATAACTACTTATCCATATATAGTTCATGCAACTTGCTAATATACCAGTACTTAACGCCTGATCTTCAGTTACAGGTCCTACCGGTGCTGTTCCGGTTTGTGTCTGGTACAGGATTATCAGTGCGATGTGTTAGTATGTGGCCAGAGCTGTATGAAGAGGCCAGCTGACTGTCTATTTCAATAGCTAAACCTGTTCCTTTTCTGTGACAGCTAGAGCATGGCGTTGAAATGCGTAGTCTGAGTAAAAGGACCCTCAATGAACTATCTTGCAGCGAGAAACTCTTTTCCATCTGTGCAGCCTATCTTCAAAGTGCTTTTATTCTCTATATGGAGAATTTTTATCTGGGCGCTCCCCGAGCCATGACGCCCTGACACTTTACAGGAAGATCGTGTCCTAGTCCCAATGTGCTACTAGATGTGGGGTGCATCACACTCACCTGTAGGCCTCAGGGCCCTACTTCCTCCAGGCCTCCATCTTCTGGAGACAACACATACTGTATGACTCAGGGGACAAGCAATTAATTTCAACAAGCAAAAGTTTACAGGACAGTTCAAGTTCATCAGATTGTGACATGCAGTATTGGTCACAATATTTGTTATTGCTTGTTTCCTTAATACAGTGTGTCGTCAGCATTACTATCCATTCCTCCTGGACATTCCCTATAGCTACTGTTCCCATCAGCCCCAGGGGTTTCCCGTTCAGTTCAGCATTACTATTCATTCCTCCTGGACTTTCCCTATAGCTACTGTTCCCGTCAGCCCCAGGGGTTTCCCGTTCTGTTCAGCATTACTATTCATTCCTCCTGGACTTTCCCTATAGCTACTGTTCCCGTCAGCCCCAGGGGTTTCCCGTTCAGTTCAGCATTACTATTCATTCCTCCTGGACTTTCCCTATAGCTACTGTTCCTGTCAGCCCCAGGGGTTTCCCATTCAGTTCAGCATTACTATTCATTCCTCCTGGACTTTC
Source organism: Ranitomeya variabilis (assembly GCF_051348905.1). Lineage (NCBI taxonomy): Eukaryota > Metazoa > Chordata > Amphibia > Anura > Dendrobatidae > Ranitomeya > Ranitomeya variabilis. Next base: position 930,511,281 of record NC_135233.1, on the reverse strand, counting down.
CCTATAGCTACTGTTCCTGTCAGCCCCAGGGGTTTCCCATTCAGTTCAGCATTACTATTCATTCCTCCTGGACTTTCTCTATAGCTACTGTTCCCGTCAGCCCCAGGGGTTTCCCGTTCAGTTCAGCATTACTATTCATTCCACTTGGACTTTCCCTATAGCTACTGTTATTGTCAGCCCAGGGGTTTCCCGTTCAGTTCAGCATTGCACCTGGGATCCTTTACCTTCCCTTTACGTGGTACCATGTCCATCGTACCCTTTACACCAGAGGATAAGGCACTCTTCATACTACCTGCACTGAGCCTTGAGCTCTGGACGTTGCAGGAATGTCTGCAAGGGAGTCAAGTAAGACTTCCCACTGCCCCGAACGATAGATGCTTTCTCACTGCAACTTGAACTTGGTTACTGTAGTTTCCTATCTAGTCTGCTATCAGGAAGCATTCCCTTTTTCATGGGGCTTTACCCCTTCCCACTGTGGGCTAGTTCCAAACCTTAACTATGTCTGTCTCTATGTCTGTAGCTGACAAATATACTTTTACAGTCACTATGCATTGCATTTGCATACATTAAACATATTACATTTATACTGTTTACCAAATCTTACCTTATGGACATTAGCTTATGTCGTAAAACCTAACCTATGTATTATATCACATATCTGATATTTTACACTTCCAATATTCCTACTGCACCTTATGCCTATTATGCTAACAATACTTGTTCCCCACCGTACATTAACCAGGTCACGCCTATAATGAGTATCTCACTTTACACATTGCAGAATATATCTAAAACTGTATGACACTATTCACATTATAATACCCAGCATAGCCAGATTGGTGTCTTTAGGGTAGGAACACAATAGTACAGTCCACCACTCTTACAAAGCGACAGTAGGTGGAATTCCAAACAGGGGCACCGTGCAAGCACCTAGGTGAGCAACACTTTTTTACTCTCCTCCATTATAATGGAATCACTCTAATGTGTGCACTTTTCCTCACAGCTTCTTTCTACAAACTGCTAGGGTATAGACAGAGATGGGGGTTGTCTTAGTGGATGCCATAAGCTACCTTCACACACAGATCTGGTCATTCACCATCACAGCACGTTCGCTGTATAATGAGTGGTGACTGTAACGGCCCCCTGCACCGCCGGCTCCCTGAGCCGATGCAGGGAGAATATAAATTCCTTGTATCTATGTAGTTTCAGCTCTAGAAATACAGACAGACATTGTTTCAATGCTATTTACCGGCAGATTAACAATACATGTGTGGGTAAATAGCATTTTTGGTGGCGGCAGGTTCACTTTAACTCCATTTTTTTCTACAGCTACAATAATAAATACTAATATAGAGAGATCACTTTATTAAAGGGACTCTGTCACCTGAATTTGGCGGGCTAAGTTAATGCCCTGTTTTCGGTCTGATGGGCGGTGTTTCTTCTTTTTTCCTCCACCCCATCCTTCCCCGCTGTCCGCAATATTTTCCGGAATTGGAGTAGGTGTCCTCCATAGTTCGCGAGTGCGCAATGCAATGTTGTCTCGCGAACGCGCAGTGTTATGACCCCAATGGCGAGGGTCTCAGAGGAACGTGGAAGTCTGCAGAATACAAAAATCCAGCTCATAGGGCAGTGGTAACTGGGTTGACCATATATCTACTCCTAACGCCAACACTAGAAGTAGCCGGGGATCATTCCTACGTTGATTCTAGATGACACGCGCCAGCCGGAGAATCTAGCTACCCCTAGTAGAGGAAAACAAAGACCTTTCTTGCCTCCAGAGAAGGGGACCCCAAAGCTGGATAGAAGCCCCCCACAAATAATGACGGTTAGGTAAGAGGAAATGACAAACACAGAAATGAACCAGGTTTAGCACAGAGAGGCCCGCTTACTGATAGCAGAATAAAGAAAGGTAACTTATATGGTCAACAAAAACCCTATCAAAATCCACACTGGAAATTCAAGAACCCCCGAACCGTCTAACGGTCCGGGGGGAGAACACCAGCCCCCCTAGAGCTTCCAGCAAAGGTCAGGATATAGATTTGGAACAAGCTGGACAAAAATACAAAAACAAAACAAATAGCAAAAAGCAAAAGGCAGACTTAGCTGATATAACTGGAACCAGGATCAGTAGACAAGAGCACAGCAGACTAGCTCTGATAACAACGTTGCCAGGCATTGAACTGAAGGTCCAGGGAGCTTATATAGCAACACCCCTAACTAACGACCCAGGTGCGGATAAAAGGAATGACAGAAAAACCAGAGTCAAAAAACTAGTAACCACTAGAGGGAGCAAAAAGCAAATTCACAACAGCGCAGTATGCTTTGCCCATCTGCGGGCAAAGCCGAAAAGCATTACTGCGCATGCGCCGGCACACTATGTTCCGGAAGTATTTCTCTGTGTTGGGCAAAGCATACTGCGCGTGCGCGAGGCAAGATTGCATTGCGCATGCGCGAACTATGGAGGACACCTACTCCAATTTCAGAAAATATTGTGGACAGCGGGAAGGATGGGGTGGAGGAAAAAAGAAGAAACACCGCCCATCGGACCAAATACAGGGCATTAACATAGCCCGCCAAATTCAGGTGACAGAGTCCCTTTAAGACACAAAAATCAAACAACACGTTAGTACTAACACAACAAAATTGAGGATAAACGAGGATACACCTGGAAAGGAGTAAGAAAAGTACCCTGTATAATCAGATCATATAAATAGAATACTCTGCATATTCATTACGTGTAACATTACATATGCCCCATTTTTTTGTAGCTGGACAAAGAAAAGTAGCTACTTACCAACACTGTTGCTTTGATTGTCACTCATTAGTGCGTTTTTTTGACTTTCGGTTCTGAAGCTTCACTGGGTGTAATACTGCTAAAACAAGAAAATGATACAACATGTGTATATTCATTATATTCCTTAATGAAGATGTCTCATCTTCATAATTGGTGAAAATCGCAAAGTGCTCGTTAAACACTTTGCTTTTTAATTTAGCAGTTTTCTGGTCATTGCCAAGGTTACCATCCCACTCTGCAGTCTACCAGAGGTGGCCGGTTTCCAAGACAAAGTGCACAGTGCTCACAAGCACTTTGTTATACAGCTTGCAACCGCTGCTCCAAAGCTGACAAGATCTCTGGATTCTGCCAGGTTTGGTGTATTTGCAAAAGGAACTAAACCTAATTATTTGGTCCACATTGAGGTCTGACAGTAAAAAAAATGACAGTTAAGAAGATACAGGGACAAATGCATCAACGTTTTACTATTTACTAGTGTAAAACACTTTGAAACACTGCAAATCTTTTGTGCAATGCAAAGTTCTCGGCCAGCTTCGCCAAAATGCGCAAGGATAGGTAGGAGCCAGAGGAGGGACTGGGACAGAGTGCGGCTATGTCTAGATGCACTGAATTCATGAAGCAGCTGCGCCTCTTAAAGAATTTGGTGCATTTTATTCCTGCAAGCCAGTTTTTAATAAGTCGGTACCACAGTCTTCTTGCAAGCAGGATGAAAATACAGTTGATGTAAAAAAATCATACCAAGAAGAATCATTTCAGAACACCTTTTACTGTCTCCCATAATCTAGACAAATCGATTGATAGAGAAAAAAACCTGAAATGATTTTGGGAAAAAATAAAATACTATATTTTCATTGGGGACGTGGTTGTATTCAAAATTAGCCAATCACTTTTACACTCATGGTAAATCCTGTAGTAGTCAGTCCTTAGCTGCCATCATCTAACATAAATATCAAACACAAATACACAGAGGGCCAACATTAAAGGGAATCTGTCACACCTGGACGATTACTATGGGCATACAGGTAACAGATGGTTAACCCAGTCTCACCTGTATGCCTCATAGCTGAAGTATATATCTTTAGAAATTAATTTATAATAATGTTATAGGCTAATGATTTCTTCCAGGCTCTGGGGCGTGCGGTGCCTGGAAGAAATCACTGCCTCCTGACTTCATTATAATGATACCCTCCTCCCATCAGCGGCAAACTGACCTGTTCGGCGCTGTAATTTCCAGGCACCGAATGCCCAGAAGCCTGGAAGAAATCATTAGCATATCTAATATATAATTGCCTAGAATACTACTTCCTGCAATTTGTGCCAACTTCCGTGGCTTTGTCCGGAGCTATTGTCCGGAGCTATTGTCCGTAGCTAATGTCCGGAGCTAATGTCCGGAGCTAATGTCCGGAGCTAATGTCCGGAGCTAATGTCCGGAGATAAGTGATGTCACCAGTGTCCTACACCCAGGCAGAGCACAGTGGCCCCAGGCAGAGCACAGGGGCCCCAGGCAGAGCACAGGGGCCCCAGGCAGAACATGGGGCCCCAGGCAGAGCACAGGGGCCCCAGGCAGAGCACAGGGGCCCCAGGCAGAGCACAGGGGCCCCAGGCAGCATATGGGGCCCCAGGCAGAGCACAGGGGCCCCAGGCAGCATATGGGGCCCCAGGCAGAGCACAGTGGCCCCAGGCAGAGCACACACCAAATCGGAGGCCGAGGGGCCCCGCCAACCAAATCGGAGGCCGAGGAGCCCCGCCCACCAAATCGAAGGCCTAGCGGCCCCGCCCACCAAAGCGGAGGCCGAGGGGCCCGGCCCCGCCCACCAAAGCGGAGGCCGAGGGGCCCTGACCACCACATCGGAGGCCGAGGGTCCCCGCCCACCAAATCGGAGGCCAAGGGTCCCCGCCCACCAAATTGGAGGCCGAGGGGCCCCACCAACCAAATCGGAGGCCGAGGAGCCCCGCCCACCAAATCGAAGGTCGAGGTGCCCCGCCCACGAAAGCGGAGGCCGAGGGTCCCCGCACACCAAATCGGAGGCAGAGGGACCCCGCCCACCAAATCGGAGGCCGAGGGGCCCCGCCCACCAAAGCGGAGGCCGAGGGTCCCCGACCACCAAATCGGAGGCCGAGGGTCCCTGCCCACCAAATCGGAGGCCGAGGGGCCCCGCCCACCAAAGCGGAGGCCGAGGGTCCCCGCCCACCAAATCGGAGGTCGAGGGTCCCCGCCCACCAAATCGGAGGCCGAGGGTCCCCGCCCACCAAATTGGAGGCCGGTCCCCGCCCACCAAATCGGAGGCCGAGGGTCCCCACCCACCAAATCGGAGGACGAGGGGCCCCACCAACCAAATCGGAGGCCGAGGAGCCCCGCCCACCAAAAGTAAGTGCGGCCCCAAAAGTAAGTGCGCCCCCGGGTGCAAAAGTAAGTGCGCCCCCGGGTGCAAAAGTAAGTGCGCCCCCGGGTGCAAAAGTAAGTGCGCCCCCGGGTGCAAAAGTAAGTGCGCCCCCGGGTGCAAAAGTAAGTGCGCCCCCGGGTGCAAAAGTAAGTGCGCCCCCGGGTGCAAAAGTAAGTGCGCCCCCGGGTGCAAAAGTAAGTGCGCCCCCGGGTGCAAAAGTAAGTGCGCCCCCGGGTGCAAAAGTAAGTGCGCCCCCGGGTGCAAAAGTAAGTGCGCCTCCGGGTGCAAAAGTAAGTGCGCCCCCGGGTGCAAAAGTAAGCGCGCTCCCGGCCCCGGGTGCAAAAGTAAGTGCGCCCCCCAGTCCCGTGTGTGAAAAGTGCTGCTGTAAAGCTGGTAGCGCTGTTCAAGCACCATGTATTTCCTTCAGGAAATGCCCATCTAATATATAATTGCCTAGAATACTACTTCCTGCAATTTGTGCCAACTTCCGTGGCTTTGTCCGGAGCTAATGTCCGGAGATAATGTCCGGAGCTAATGTCCGGAGATAATGTCCGGAGCTAATGTCCAGAGATAAGTGACGTCACCAGTGTCCTACACCCAGGCAGAGCACAGGGGCCCCAGGCAGCATATGGGGCCCCAGGCAGAGCACAGTGGCCCCAGGCAGAGCACAGGGGCCCCAGGCAGCATATGGGGCCCCAGGCAGAGCACAGTGGTCCCAGGCAGAGCACAGGGGCCCCAGGCAGCATATGGGGCCCCAGGCAGCATATGGGGCCCCAGGCAGAGCACAGTGGCCCCAGGCAGCATATGGGGCCCCAGGCAGAGCACAGGGGCCCCAGGCAGAGCACAGGGGCCCCAGGCAGCATATGGGGCCCCAGGCAGAGCACAGTGGTCCCAGGCAGAGCACAGGGGCCCCAGGCGGTTATGGGGCCCCAGGCAGAGCACAGTGGCCCCAGGCAGAACATGGGGCCCCAGGCAGAGCACAGGGGCCCCAGGCAGAACATGGGGCCCCAGGCAGAGCACAGGGGCCCCAGGCAGAGCACAGGGGCCCCAGGCAGCATATGGGGCCCCAGGCAGAGCACAGGGGCCCCAGGCAGCATATGGGGCCCCAGGCAGAGCACAGTGGTCCCAGGCAGAGCACAGGGGCCCCAGGCAGCCTATGGGGCCCCAGGTAGAGCACAGTGGCCCCAGGCAGAACATGGGGCCCCAGGCAGAGCACAGGGGCCCCAGGCAGCATATGGGGCCCCAGGCAGAGCACAGTGGTCCCAGGTAGAGCACAGGGGCCCCAGGCAGCCTATGGGGCCCCAGGCAGAGCACAGGGGCCCCAGGCAGCATATGGGGCCCCAGGCAGAGCACAGGGGCCCCAGGCAGCATATGGGGCCCCAGGCAGAGCACAGGGGCCCCAGGCAGAGCACAGCGATATTTTGGACCACTGTGTGGTGTTTCAGACCCCCTGTGTGATGTCTGGGGCCCTGTTCTTAAGTATATTAAAGATTAAAGTAACGTATATTAAAGTATATTATAGATCAAATTTGACACGGTTATGAGCACCATTGAGTGATATACTCAAGAATGACATAATTTTTCAACATTTTATGGTTTCAAACTGTAAACACTCAGTTTTTTTTACTTCAACCAGAAAACCTTAACGGTTCATAAAAAACTTGACTGTTCAGGATATGATAAAAGTCATAGTATTCTGAATCTTTAACTTATAAAGATACCTTTACATGGGGTGATTATTGGTTCCAGAGAGGCTTTCGGCCGATAATCGTACACATGGCTGGTGACAGGACAATCTAATATATAATTGCCTAGAATATTACTTCCGGCAATTTGTGCCAACTTCCGTGGCTTTGTCCGGAGATAATGTCCGGAGATAAGTGACGTCACCAGCGTCCTACACCCGCTCAGGGTGGACAAAGATATATGCCTTCGTGGTGCGCGGCACTTTTCTGATTGGTTGCCGCCTGCCGCGAGCGACCAATCAGAAATGTGCCGTACTGTCAAGAATTGTCAAGAGCTGGTGAGTGCAGCCATTTTTTGTTCTTTCTTACTATTATTTATTAATTGTATTATTCTTACATTTGAATAAATAAAGTATATATGGATTCTAGACTCCCGATTCTTTAGAATCGGGCTGCCATCTAGTATCATTATAAATGAATTTATCAAGATCTACACTGCAGCTATGAAGCATAGAGGGCCAACCTTGATATTTATTAAAAAAATGTGTCTACAATAGAGGAAGTTTATCATGATCATTAAATATAACGATAAACTTCTTCATATGGAAACAAACTTATCCCCTTAGCCCGCACCTTTCTGGGCACATGACAGCTGATCTGTACAGCTGACATGTGCCCACAACAGCTGCAGGTGGAATCGCGATCCACCCGAGGCTGTTAACCTGTTAAATGCCGCCGTCAATCTCTGACAGCGGCATTTGACTCGAGCTTCCAGTGGCACCATCTTGCCGGAGAAGATTTCCTCCTCCACGCCCTGCGCAATAGCAGCTATCAGCACTCTATACATACCGATAGCTGCTACTGCACAGGCACCCTGGACACCATTTTCAAATTGACTTTTTTTTTCTCGCTCAATTAAATAAGCAAAAGGGATTAAGTGCACAGTAATCATGTGATTATGCTGCAGCACAGCTGCCACGGCCAGCACCTGCCTGCAAAAGCGTTTTTTTTTTATTCAGTTTGTGCTGGTATTCATTATGCAAACTAGGGGGCAGGTCAATGAGAGATCAGAGACCTGTCAGCAGTCTGCATTATGAATATCTAATCAGAGCACCACATACCCCAGCTCCGCCTTAGGGCACGAGAATCTCATTAACACAAAACTGAAAATAAAGATTAAGAATTGATTAAGAAAAGATTAAGATAATGACTTTTGGGTTTTCATTGGCTGTAAGCCATAATCATCAACATTAACAGAAATAAACACTTGAAATAGATCACTCTGTTTTATAATGACTCTATATAATCGAGGAGTTTCATTTTTTATATTAAAGAACTGAAATAAATGAACTTTTTGATCATATTCTAATTTAGTGAGAAGTACTTGTACCATGGAACATTTTGAAGACGCCCAACAAGAAACGGCCTAATTTTGGCACAACAGTAACATTACCTAAAACTGGGTGTCTCTTAAAAATTCATGAAAAGACAAGAAAAAAAATTGGTCTGGGAGGCTGCCAAGAGGCCTATGTTTAAGGGGCTACAGGAGTTTCTGGCAAGTATTGGTTGTGTACTACCTGTGACAACAAAACCTACATCAAGTCTGCCAAAAGCGTGTGGGAAAATGTGTTATGGTCTGATGAGGCGAAGTTTTAATTATGAAAAAGAAAGGGATTCTCCAGCGTAGGTTAAATGTTTAAATCGTCACTTTTATTTTGTCTTCTGGCATACCACTGTATACCCACTTATGGTCAGGCCATGATTAAGACTGCATAAGATCGAAACACGTTGGTCCGGTTGGTGGGTATACAATGGTATGCCAGAATGTCCATTTTTATGAAGACAAAATAAAAGTAAACTTTTAAACATTTAACCTACACTGGAGAATCCCTTTCTTTTTCATACTACTCTTGAAAAGTCCAGACCAGGATGGCTCCGTGCAGAGGATCTGATCCAAGAAAGGTGCAATGGATAATGGTGAGTTGACTCCCTCTCCCCTTTCCTGATTTTGTATATTTGAAGGTTTAACATTGCGCCAAATGAACCTTTAAGAATTATGGCCAAAAAGCCAATTATTGTGCATTACCAAAATAACACTATACATACAGTGAAACATGGTGAAGGCAGCATTTTGCTTTGGGGTTATTTATTGGCAGCTGGAGCTGGGACTTTAGTCAAGTTGGAGGGGATTACAAACAGTTCAAAATACCAGTCAATTTTGGCATCAACAAAAGAATGGCTTTACTAAAATAAGATCAAGGTTCTGGAATAGTCCAGACAGAGCTCAGGCCTTGAAAATCTATGTGTTGACCTGAAGAGGGCTGTACACAGGAGATGCCCTTGCTTTCTGAGATATTTGTAGCTTCTGCATGGAAGAGTAGGAAAAGATAGCCAATTCTATATGTACTGCAATAGCAAGGTCAGTTTTCAAGATAGAAAACAGAAAAAAAACAAACAAATTAGGTATAGATATAACAAAGGTGGGAATTAAAACATAAAGTATAATATAATCATTAAAAATATCAATATCCTTAAAAACCAAGGACACACATAGACCAGGCACACCTGAAAATGAATCCACGGGTGGATGGGAAAGTTATAATACAGAGAGGTACTGCATTTATCCAAACACATAAGCAGAAAACATCTCAGGAGACAGAATGGGTGACATTGCCAACCTAATCTATAAACTAGTATAAAGAAACCTGACATGTATCATATGCCAGTAGACACTTAAAAAAGAAAAAAAAGGAGTGCATCCAACGTTGAAGGAACAGTGATAGAGGTTTATGCAAAGAACTTCTCAATATTTAATGAATCAAAAAATGTTACATGTATAGACAAAAATTTAACCCCTCACCCCCTAAAACTACACGTTTTGGCAGATGCCTTTTTCAAGTTATTGGAGCGTCTGTGCACTTCCTCCTATAGTGTCCCCAGCCAATTGCTGGAGGACACTATTTAAGTTAAGACACCTACTCCAGGATGGAGGTGCCTCTGCAACGTTGTAAGTTTGTTACTAAACACTCTTGTTAGTTCTCAGGTCCCAGTGCTCATTTTCCTGCATACCTGCTGTGCCCGCCTGCCTTTCTACCAGCCATGCTAGCTCATCTGTACATCAACTGGTCCAGTCCGCACCTGCCAGTGCTCTTCTGTTCATCACTCGGTCCTATCCGCACCTGCCGCTCATCTGTACGTCAGCCGGTCCACTCTGTTTCCGTGGTTCCTGTGTTCCTACAGTGCCTGCATGCATATACCGATCCCTCCTTTGGGTCATCCCGGCTACAAATCACTAGGGGTCAGCTGCCATCTTCCCAAGGTCAGTCCTGAAGTAGCATCTGGTCCCACCTTTTAGTCCCTCCTCAGGTCATGCTATTGTCGGCCGCCATGTATCCAAGGTCAGATTTGGTGAGGCAATGAATTATGCCCCTCCAGGCTTTCCTTGGTCCACGACACAGTACACCACCCAACCCGTTTCACTTCTTGCTACAAGGTGAATCTGGCCCAGTCACCTCCTCGTGAGGATCTCTCAACTTTATTGATTCCTTTATCGATTAGGAGGATGGGGAACCATCTCAAGGATATTGTTAAGAAAAGAGATACCCCAATAGCCAGACATATTAACCTAACACATGGGGGACAAACAGCGGCAATTAAATTCATGGGAATCAATGATCCTGGCACGAGACGTGAGTAGAGGTGTTTTGATTTTATCGACGCCAAACATTAGGATCGAGAGGGGTTGTCCTAGTAGTGGAAAACTACTTTAACTATAGCACTATTCATAAGTATGAAACTAATTCAGGTTTGGAGTGGAAATCTGCTTTAAGCTTCTGTCACACATAGGCCGGGGTCACACTTGTGAGTGCAATGCGAGAAACTTGCGCGAGTCTCTCGCATCAATACCCGGCACTGCCACCGGCACTCGGGACCGGAGCGTTCGGCTGCATAGAAATACATGCAGCCGCACGCTCCGGTTCCGAGTGCCGGGTATTGATGCGAGTTTTTCGCATTGGACTCGCAAGTGTGACCCCGGCCATAGGGGGGAATTTGTCAAGACTGGAGTTACCTATTCCAATCTTGATCAAAAGCCTGCTGGATGCAAATGACTCTTAAAGAAGCACTCCCATCAAGATTTTTATCCTTTTAATACAGTACATTGTAGTCATCATTTTATATAGCACTGTGTACTTACAATTGCTCATTTTACCCTTATATCCAGTTAATTCTTCAGTTTTCCATTAGGTCTATGACATCACATGATTAAAAACTTACTAGCTGAATCCTTCTAAGCTCTATGTACGTCAATTTTCCCTGCATGAGTTAATCATCAGTCCCTGCAAAAGTCCCTGGCAGGGGGAGGAGGGAGCAGCTGGGTCAGAAGTTGAAGTGAGGAATGGTAAATGCAGGGACAAGAGACTTCCTGTTTCTGCATAAAGCAGAGAAGACAGAAAAATTAGCTGGGTAGAAAGGCAAAGTAAGCAATTGTAAGTACACAGTGCTCTATAATGTTATTGCAATATATTAAGCGGATAAACACTTTGATACATTTGGCATAATATTGGGCAGCCAGTGCTCCATCAATCAAAATATACTGTATGCGAGGTATGAACACCCTTTTTCACCCCTCTGAAAAGAAATAACGAGGATGCCCCAGCTCAACACTATGAGTTGGTGATCTAAGGCAGAGAGATGCGATTTATTGATGCAGTTCAGGTCCTGTGCTGGTAGGAAGAAAGTGCAGCAGTGTCAGCAGACATGGATCAGATCGATGATCTCCCATTCTCCTTTGCTATGTCACTGCTGCAGATCATAGATCTGATCCATGTCTGCTGCCATTGAAAAGTCAAAGTAACCCAGAAAGGCATCCATCTTTATTGGATGTCTGGTCATAGGACTGCAAAGTTTCCATCAATTTGTGGTGCTCTTTCCTATATGCTAAATAGATCAAACAAGCCAAAGTAGCCTCTGAGGATGGAAGCACAGAGCTCCAGACACCCTTGTCCCAGGAGCCAGGCTTTCCTCCCATACACACAACTTTTGAATCGCGCTTTATAAGCAAAGCTTCATTTCTGACTTCGTTTTTCAGATTTTTAAGCCATTCACCATGACTGCTAAATATGGTTTTTAGTACAGATTGTTACGGACACAGTGATACCTATGACATGATTTTGGGGCGTTTATTATTTTTTCTCAAATTAAATAATTTTTTTCATTTTTTTTAGCAACATTTATTAGCCCCTAGCTAATCACTGACCTTAGTGGCGATGTTAGCATGTACAGCACGTGAACACTGAGGTCACCAAATTTATGTAGAAGCACTGCCACAACAGTACATTTATCACCTACCCTTAGTAGAGTATTGGCAGGCGTCATCTAGAATTGTATGACTTACACACAGCAAATATGTTAGAAAAGCACAATAATAACACCTCAGGGATCAATGTTCATATGGCAATTACTCTAAAAAATGTAATATAAAAGTAAAGTAAAATGTCCCCGGTGTTATAACGAAAGAGTGGGAACCACTCAGAGTGAAGAAACCGACCACCAAAACTATGAAAAACCATGAAAATCCAGACAAGATTATATAGATAAAATATGTCTTTATTTATATAATAATAGCGCGTTTCGGAAATTAATTCCTCCGCCAGGGGTGGCGTGTTGTAGAAATCAATGGGTTTATATACTGTGTAAAGTGTATGCAGCCGATATTGGGGACCCGGGTGTAAGCGGCGCCGCTTGTGTCCCGGCGTCCTGGTTTCTCGCTTCTCTGTAACCTTGGTAACGCCGGCTACTCGGATCCTCCTGGTTATATACACAGTATATAATCCCATTGATTTTTACAACACGCCACCCCGACGAAGGAATTCATTTCCGAAACGCACGTCGGGGTGTGCGCGGCATTAGGACCTGGTGGCACCTAAAGGTACAGAGCTCCATTGTTTATTTGGTTTTGCACTTGATGCACTATGCACTTTGAGCACCACATGGAGCTTCTGTTGCTCATTTTTTTACACTGCTGCACATTAATTGTTCCTATAAAAGCTTTTTTCTCTTTCACTGATTGATTTAATGATAATCATTATTATTTTTTTAAATGCATTTTTTCTGATTTTTTTTCACTTAATCTTTGGTTATTTTTCAATACCTTTACTAGCAGCCCACATATCCCCATTGGATATGGCCTAATAAATTGTTGTGATTTCCTTCTATCCTTGGGTTCAACATCTATAATATTGATTATAATTGCATTTCCATTTTTATCTTATATAATTTGTCCTGATACGTGCACACAATTTATTTTAGTATAACTGTTGCTATTATTATATAAAGACATACTTTATCTATATAATCTTGTCTGGATTTTCATGCTTTTCCGTAGTTTGGTGGTCGGTTTCTTACACACAGCATTGTAGTGGGTGTGGGGAACTACAGCCCCAGCGGCCGTTGTCCCGGGTGTAAAATTCATAGCTATTTAATGGGTTTTTTTGTTATAAATTTTGCGCTCCTAAGAAGTGATGTCGCTAACGCCAGAGATACAGAGTGCACACTGCCACTCTAAACTGAAGTGATACAGTTGGATCCTGTAGTGAGACATAGGCTCCCTGCCCCGCCGCCCTCAGTAAGCCTCAAGGGACATTATGACTAAGGCTACTTTCACACTAGCGTTAACTGCTATACCTCGCAAATGCGTCGTTTTGCCGAAAATACGCATCCAGCAAAAGTTCTTGCTGGATACGTTTTTTCGTCATAGACTAACATTAGCGACGCATTTGCGACGCATTGCCAAACGTCGCGTCCGTTTTGCGACGCTTGGGCGTGTGGTAGCGGACCGTCGGGAGAAAAAAACGTTACATGTAACGTTTTTTGCTCCCGACGGTCCGCTTTTTCCGACCGCGCATGCGCGGCCGGAACTCCGCCCCCACCTCCCCGCACTTCCCCGCACCTCACAATGGGGCAGCGGATGCGTGGGAAAAATGCATCCGCTGCCCCCGTTGTGCGGCGGAGACCACGCTAGCGTCGGGAACCTCGGCCCGACGCACAGCGACGGGTTGTTCCCGACGCTAGTGTGAAAGTAGCCTAAGTTAGGGGGGACAACATTGGCCAAGTCTTGGGCACTGGCTTCCCACGCCCATCACTGAATATACCCATTATACCACTCAAGTGCTCACAGCTGGGAACACACACCGGTAAGTACAAGAACAATTCTACAATTTATTTGTCTATTGATGATTTTTTTATTTGCACTTTGAAAATTAAAGACAGCACGAGACACTCCACAACGAGGACGATGGGCACTGGTAGGACATGGTGGGCACTGGTAGGACATGGTGGGCACTGGTAGGACAGGGCGGGCACTGGTAGGACAGGGCGGGCACTGGTAGGACAGGGCGGGCACTGGTTTCACATGGCAGGCACTGGTAGGACAGAGCGGGCACTGATAGAACATGGCGGGCACTGGTAGGACACGGCAGGCACTGATAGAACAGGGCGGGCACTGGTAGGACAGGGCAGGCACTGGTAGGACAGGGCAGGCACTGGTAGGACAGGGCAGGCACTGGTTTCACATGGCAGGCACTGGTAGGACAGAGCGGGCACTGATAGAACATGGTGGGCACTGGTAGGACAGGGCTGACACTGATAGAACATGGCGGGCACTGGTAGGACAGGGCTGACACTGATAGAACAGGGAGGGCACTGGTTTCACATGGCAGGCACTGGTAGGACAGGGCGGGCACTGGTTAGGACAGGGCAGGCACTGGTAGGACAGGGCAGGCACTGGTAGGCCAGAGCGGGCACTGATAGAACATGGCGGGCACTGGTAGGACAGGGCTGACACTGATAGAACATGGCAGGCACTGGTAGGACAGGGTGGGCACTGGTTTTACATGGCAGGCACTGGTAGGACAGGGTGGGCACTGGTAGAACATGGCAGGCACTGGTAGGACAGGGCGGGCACTGGTTTTACATGGCAGGCACTGGTAGGACAGGGCGGGCACTGATTTCACATGGCAGGCACTGCTAGGACAGAACGGGCACTGATAGAACATGGCGGGCACTGGTAGAACATGGCAGGCACTGGTAGGACAGGGCGGGCACTGGTTTTACATGGCAGGCACTGGTAGGACAGGGCGGGCACTGGTAGGACAGGGTGGGCACTGGTAGAACATGGCAGGCACTGGTAGGACAGGGCGGGCACTGGTTTTACATGGCAGGCACTGGTAGGACAGGGCGAGCACTGATAGAACAGGGAGGGCATTGATTTCACATGGCAGGCACTGGTAGGACAGGGCGGGCACTGGTAGGACAGGGCAAGCACTGATAGAACATGGCGGGCACTGGTAGGACAGAGCGGGCACTGGTTTCATATGGCGGGCACTGATAGAACACGGCAGGCACTGGTAGGACAGGGAGGGCACTGGTTTCACATGGCAGGCACTGGTAGGACAGGGCGGGCACTGGTTAGGACAGGGCAGGCACTGGTAGGACAGGGCAGGCACTTTTAGGACAGGGCAGGCACTGGTAGGACAGGGCAGGCACTGGTAGGATAGAACGGGCACTGGTAGGACAGGGCGGGCACTGGTTTCACATGGCAGGCACTGGTAGGACATGGTGGGCACTGATTTCACATTACAGGCACGGATAGGACAGGGCGGGCACTGGTTTCACATGGCGGGCACTGATAGGACAGAGCGGGCATTGGTTTCACATGGCAGACACTGGTAAGACAGGGCGGGCACCGGTACAACATGGTGGCACTGGAAGGACAGGGCGGGCACTGGTTTTACATGGCAGGCACTGGTAGGACAGGGCGGGCACTGATAGAACAGGGAGGGCACTGATAGAACAGGGAGGGCACTGATTTCACATGGCGGGCACTGGTAGGACAGGGCAGGCACTGGTAGGACAGGGCGGGCACTAATAGAACATGGCGGGCACTGGTAGGACAGGGCGGGCACTGGTTTCATATGGCGGGCACTGATAGAACACGGCAGGCACTGGTAGGACAGGGCGGGCACTGGTTAGGACAGGGCAGGCACTGGTAGGACAGGGCAGGCACTGCTAGGACAGGGCAGGCACTGCTAGGACAGGGCAGGCACTGCTAGGATAGAGCGGGCACTGCTAGGACAGGGCGGGCACTGGTTTCACATGGCGGGCACTGATAGGACAGAGCGGGCATTGGTTTCACATGGCAGACACTGGTAGGACAGGGCGGGCACCGGTAGAACATGGCGGCACTGGAAGGACAGGGCGGGCACTGGTAGGACAGGGTGGGCACTGCTCAGTGGAGTCCCTGAGAGTAGCATGGGATAAGAGGAAGACCCAGTGCAGTCATAGGATGAGATCAGGTATCTATAATTTCAAGGAAGTTTCCATAAGCAAAAATCAGTGAACGAGATGAGGGTCACCGAACTGTCGAGTGCAGCAGCTCCCAGAGCGCCCCACACACCGCAGGGAACGAGCCGCTCCGGTCTTCTGCAGCCTCCTCGCCAGGGGGCGCTCGCTTACAACCAAGTGACAGACGAACAGCATGAGACCCTCGTTACTGCCATGTTTCCGGGGGCCACACCAAGGTTATTTCTGGACCAACATCTCCATGGGCAGCAGAAACCACACAGAAGCTGCTGACCACCGGTAAACCATAGAACACAAGGCACAGCTGGAGGATTTCACCGCAGAGTTGGGTAACACGCTGCATACTATTACTTCCGGGATAGTGGTCTGTGCGTTCCACCTGCCGGAAGTTGTCTCTGTGTGACCTTTGCCGGCATCGGAGACTCCCGGAAGTGGTTCTCTTCCTCTGCGCAGAGATCAGCGTGACTTTCACGGGGAGTTTGGCAGCTATGCGTCTCCTGCGAGCAGCGGCTGTGCTCGGCCCCCGGTTACCTCGGCACGGCGCGGTGACCGCTGGGTGTCAGGTAAAACTTTCCTAGATGTCTGCGGGACACCGAACTATAAGTCTCAGCATACCGAGGCACCGGCCATGCTAGGACTTGTGGCAGAGCATCTATGGCTACGTTCACATTTGCGTAGTTGGGCGCAGCGTCGGCGACGCAACCAACAACGCATGTACACAACGCAGCGTTTTGCGACGCATGCGTTGTCATAAGATCCTACAGATCGGGACTTTCGGCGCAGGGAAAACGCTACAAGTAGCGTCCCCTGCGCCCTGTCTTGTGCGTCTATATGACGCATGCGTCTTGAAACGCATACCGGCGCATGTCCATGCGCCCCCCATGTTAAAGATAGGGGCACATGACGCATGCGTCGGTATGCGTCGACGACGCTGCGCCCAACAACGCAAATGTGAACGTAGCCTATGTGGTACTCTTTATTTTGGCCTCAGATGTGTATTTTGTGTTGCAGCTGCCTCTGACCTTTTTCCGGCATTGCTCGTCTGGCATCATCCCCAATGAAAGGATCCGCAACATCGGGATCTCTGCCCACATTGATTCCGGCAAGACCACGGTGACGGAGCGTATTCTGTACTACACCGGGCGGATAGCGCAGATGCATGAGGTGAGTGGAGCCCTGATTCAGGCTGCTACATGCCTGAGACCCCCGACGTACAGTGCCGGCGGTGTGCGGTGCCTCCAGCCCTCCCAGGACATGTTCCCAGTTATGGGCCTCCCCCATAGGTGTCTAGTGGGGACTTCACTCTGCCTATACAGAGCACAGGCACCAGCGGACGAGCATGTACTCATGTATGGGAGCATCAGAAGAGGTAGCTGACAGCCGAGCCTGTGGGCCACTGTCCAGGCGGCCGAGATCGCGGGCCACTGTCCAGGCGGCCGAGATCGCGGGCCACTGTCCAGGCGGCCGAGATCGCGGGCCACTGTCCAGGCGGCCAAAACTGTCTAGAGCTACTGTCTGACGTGTATGGCCAGTTGTGTTGCAAATTCCTGTCCGGATGCATAGTACTGTGCTATGGTTTCTGGTAACACAATGGACCAGTGGGCTCACCTAAAGCAGGTTGTCGGCTGTCCATGGGATCGGTGATAACTTGTTGAGCGGTGGGTCTCGCACCGATCGGCACAGCGGGCACTCTTATCACTGTTAGAAGTGAGCAGCAGTGCACACAGCCTGCCGCTGCCCTATATATTCACTATGAGACTGCGGAGCACAGCCCGGTCCCATAGTGTGAATGGAGCATCAGTCGGGCATCTTGCTTGCTCGCCCAACTATAACAGGGCTAAGATTTCGCCGTCTTATCGGTGTGAGCCCCAGCGGTGGGACAACCACCGATCAGCAAGTTATCTCCTATCCGTGGGTGATAAAGGGAACCCGTCAGCAGGTTTTTGCTATTTAATGTGATAGTACCATACTGTAATATAGGGCAAGTGAGCCTGATTCCAGGGATGTGTCACTTATTGGGCTGCTTGCTGTGGTTTTCATAGAATACCTTGTCTGATGTAGATGTAGCAGAGCTAAGAGTTACACTGTATAACCCACCCACACCCTTGACTGGCAGCTTGCTGTGTACTGGTGGTGGGGGCAGGTAACACAGATTAGGGCTGTTACAGCATCTGACATGTACTACAATGGGGGGAGCGGAGTATGTGATTTTCTCCATTCTGCTTTGCAAACCATTGGAAAGAATGCCTCTACTTTCTTGATGGATGGGAGCCCTAAAATTGGATCTAGCACCTGTAAGATATTTATGGCATATACTTACAGCAGGCAATAATATTATGGTGAAATTGCAGACATGTGCGTTTGTTCGGTCTGACAATATGACCCATGTAGCAAAAAAAGGCTGCACACCCTCCTTGCTGTAGATCAACATACCAGGATATTAGAGAAGAATACAAGTTTTTGTATTGATTCACCCCCATCCAAAGTCGGAATTTCCTGCACCTTTGGCTCAGGTGAATGGTCAGAATGGCAAAAGAATCCTCAATACATCCCACAAATCGACTATGGACTGTCTCCAAGTGCGCTGAAACATGCAGCAGTTCTGTAGTCGTTCTGTGATGCTTCCTGGAGTCTTTTAAAGACATTATAATAAAAGGATGCTTTTATTTCTTTATGTTGGTCGCATCAGATGCTTTTTTTTCCATTTTAACAGATTATTTGGCTGAACTGAATGGAATATATAAATATTATTTTTAGCCTTCCAACTGTTGCTGAAAATTGTTACAATGGACACCTTGAATGAAAATTGTTTCATGATACCTCTGAAAAATATCATAAGGCCATGCCCTATTAGTCTATGTGGTTCTCGGGGAAGCTGTCCTTGTATCATGCGCACCATTCATTTCACCTGTAGTTGATGTGCAGATGCCAGGAACCAGCGTCAGTCTTACTGACTCTGTCTTACTGACTCACTGGCGAGAAGCCTGGGTATAACTCGGACAGTGTCCGCCGAGTGCAGTCTGATATACACCTACTCACAGAATGGAGAAATGACGTTCAAAGGCAAACCTAGTGTCCCATTCACCCGGCCGTGTATTCTGAGACGGCATCCATGTGCTCTTTCATCATGGACCCTTTCATGGATGTCTGAGCTTGGTTTGTGAATCGGGCCAAACCTTTACATGTCTGGATTGCTTTTTTCCAGGTGAAAGGTAAAGATGGCGTTGGCGCTGTTATGGATTCAATGGAATTAGAGCGGCAGAGAGGCATTACCATTCAGTCTGCTGCAACCTACACCATGTGGAAAAACATGAACATCAACATAATTGACACGCCAGGTACGGTATAGCATGTAAATGTCGGCGGCTGTGAGTGACCACATATGGCTGCTCCTGCGCGGGCATGGTGCACAGTGTAGGTGCCATGCTGGTATATGTCCCTGATACTGTCTGCGGAGCATCCAGTCTAAGACATTGTGGCCCAGGAACGTGGTTTGGGATGAGTTTAACCCATATGCTCCTTGTACTGCACTACACATAGCCTCATCCTGTGGAGACCTAGGAGGGTCTGTAATGGAAGATGATTAGTATGTCCAGATTACAGGAGCATCTGAGCCCCATACTGAACTGCCTACAGTCTCAGATATAGCAGCAGCCAGCCACGTTAAGATTTCTAGCAGCGACCAAATGAGGAGGACAAGTAGATGGAGAAGTGGAGTTGTTGCCCATGGGCAACTAAACAAAATTTCCTTTTTTTCTGTTTTCAGAGGTCCTTTCACAAATGTACTCAGGGACCTGGTTGATTGTCATGGTCTGCTACTGTTTCCCCTGTCCTAGCGCTGCCATAACTGCCAACTGTCCCAGGTCTAGTGGATCTCGTATTTCAAGTGCTGCGCCCAATATCACTTACGTCCTGTCTTCTCTGCTTGGCTCCTCGCGGTTGCGGGGTCTTCTGGCAATGAAATCCTGTGTAAACACCTCACCGAGGGGCTGAACAGCAGAGCGCAGGGTCCACTGAATTGCGATGAGAGGCGTTAGTCGTGGTCATGTGATCCAGGCTCAACTGCCGCTAGTCAGTGTCGTGAGCTGCAAATGGAAAATGGCTGTGTCACGTCAGGAAATGATGCTCTGAAATGGCCGGGATTAAGTATTCATGGGCAGGGATTGGGCGCTGGAGCTTCAGCAGAACATGCAAAATTTGCCTCTGGAGATAGTTGTCCTTTTTCATTTACTGAAAGTTTGGAGGTCTTCACTACTGGTGACCATGTAGCCGATCTCAGCTGAAATGTATCTTCAATATATTCCATCTGCAGGACACGTGGACTTTACCATTGAAGTGGAAAGAGCCCTGCGAGTGCTGGATGGCGCTATCCTCGTCCTGTGTGCGGTTGGGGGTGTCCAGTGTCAGACCATGACGGTGAACCGGCAGATGAAGAGATACAATGTCCCTTTCCTAACCTTCATCAACAAATGTGACAGATTGGGCTCTCGCCCCGACCGGGCTGTGCAGCAACTGAGGTGGGCACACCAGCTGCCATACACGTGGTTTATGCGATCGCTCATGGTGCTTTCCTTCTGTTGGGTAAATGTTTGGTTGCTTTTTGTACCAGGTCTAAATTAAACCACAATGCAGCGTTTATCCAGCTTCCGATTGGACTTGAGGGAAATTTCAAAGGAATCATAGACCTTGTGGATGAGCGTGCCATTTATTTTGATGGGCAGTTTGGGTATGTAGATCTGAATCCTTGGGGGTTACTGCTGTGTGTCATCTGTAGGTTACCAATGAGTGTCATTTCAGGCAGCAGATCCGCTACGACGATATACCAGTCGACTACAGAGCAGAAGCGGCAGACAGACGGCAAGAGCTGATAGAAAGTGTGGCCAATTCAGATGATATCCTAGGAGAGATGTTTCTGGAGGAGAAGATCCCATCCATTACTGATCTGAAGGTGGACTACTACACTAAATGTGTGCATGTGCTTACACCTATTTCTTTGCTTATGGGAACTCGTCCTGTCTTCTTTAGTTGGCTATCCGCAGGGCCACCCTGAGGAGGATATTCACCCCTGTACTAGTAGGGAGCGCCTTGAAGAACAAGGGTGTGCAACCGCTTCTAGATGCTGTCCTGGACTACCTTCCTGACCCATCTGAAGTTCCCAACTATGCAATTCTGAATGAAGAGTAAGTTCTCCGAGTCCTACCTCGGCTTAAAGGGGTATTCCCATCTCCAAGATCATATCCCAATCTGTAGTAGGTGTAATAATAATATTAGCAAATATCTCCAATTAGACATGTAGTATAGTTTTTCTGATTCTCTATGTCTCTTTCCTCATGTGTAGGCATTGTAGGACCTTAGGTATCCATGTAGTTACGACCACTAGCAGCTAGCTTACGTTTTAATCTGCCTCCTGCGGCGACGTTTCGGTCCAAGGACCTTTATCAAGCATGCTTGATAAAGGTCCTTGGACCGAAACGTCGCCCAGGAGGTAGATTAAAACCTAAGATTATTATCACTGTCCATTGTGACGCTGTCTTTTTGATTCTCTTTGGATTATGGACTTGTATCCGGGTTGGACCCCCTGGCATTGACATGCGCCCTTATGCACATGGAGGCAGTACGAACATAGGGTGCGGTTTAACTTCCTTTTGGATTTTTGCACTAGCAGCTAGCTGTCACTATATTGGTGGTGGTAACCATGGATTCCTAAGGTCCTGCAATGCCAGCACATGAAGAATGACATAGAGAATCAGAAAAACTATACTACATTTTTAATTGAAGGTATTTTCTAATATTATTATTACACCCACTATATATTGGGATAGGATTCTGGAGATGGGAATACCCCTTTAAGGCAAAACCTACCAAATTGAACCTGTTATCCTGTCTGCAAACATTGTGTGTGTGTGTGTAGTATATAATAATATATAGTTCTGAAGCTTTTTCATAACCACTAAAACTGATTGCTAGTTTGATATCAATTAAATCATATTTATCCAGAGAATCTCATTGCCAGGTCATAAATATAGGTGGACTTGCATTTTGTTTCCCACCATTTCACCCCATTTTTATTTTTTTTTTGTGTTCTGCAGTGTATTATGTTGCGGTTTTTCAGCATTAAATATGTTAAAATGAATTATATCTTTGCAAACTGCAAGTAGTCCCGCATGAAAAGCAAAAGGAAAATAAAGAAGTTTTAACTTTTGGAATAGGGCAGCGAAAAATGAATAAAAAAAATATCTGACTCCTTAAGGCACTAAACTCCTTTGCCTGCTTTGCATGTTATTCAGGCAGTCTGTGGCTTTTTTGGTACCTGTACCTGGACCGTGTTATTTCACGTATGTTTAAATCTCTGATCATCTAGGGAATAAGACTTGTCTGACTCTGATGGACATTTAGTGCCTGATTTCTCTTTATAGACCTGTTATTATACCGACGTTCCATTCATTCTAGGCATTTTCTGCTGTCACAGGACGTGTCCTATAGAGAGAATGATTAGGGGCTCGGATGCTCGGCTGTAATGCAGCTGATGTTATACTTATTTTGATGACCTAAACCTCAATCTGTGACAACTAATGACATGCATATATTTTTAGGAATTCAGAAGAGCCTACTAAGATTTTGATGAGTCCCATGAGAGATGACTCCCATCCATTTGTTGGTCTCGCATTTAAGCTGGAAGTAGGTACTAAGTAATGATTGAATCTGTGCTTGGAAAATTCATTGGGGTCATCTACTAAGCCAAATGCACTACAATTCTGGGTGCAGTTTGTGCCAAAAAAGTATTTGATGACTTGTGACATATTTATGTTTATTAATAATAAAAAAAACCAAACATCTAGCACCATAAGTCAAATGTGAACAGAAGGAAGCTGAGCGCCAAGGTATATGTGAGCATTGAATATAGAACACGCTGTATAGACTAGACTTATAAACTAGAGGTGGTTACCGGCAGATGGCATACACTGGCGCCACAATTGTAGATAGGCGCTTATTTAAGAGGAATATTTTAGCAGAAAGAGTTTGCTTCATAATGTGACAATATGCACCAAAAATGTGCCAAAGTGTTGGATCAGATTTCAGTCACTCCACTGGTGGTGTTCTCCAGCCGGTCTAAAGATGAGCCAGATTTATCACACCACAGGATCCACAATGTTACATCTAGCACAGTGTAAGACCTTCTAGTCTTATTTTGCAGTGTATTAATAAATGGGCTCCATTGTATCTATTTTAAGAGTTGGTGGATACAGAAGACCCCTATGTTATATACTATTGTTAGTGTAAGTCTTATTCTGTGTACATATTTGTCAGCTGAATATCTGTTTTGGCCCTTGCATTTTAAAGGGAATCTGTCAGCAGGTTTTTGCTACCTCATCTGAGAGCAGCCTGATGTAGGCAGAGAGACCCTGAATCCAGCCATGTATCACTTAGCTCACTGGGCTTTGTGATACAACCAGATGTAGCATGAAGCAGAGCTGAGAAAGCTAATCCCGCCCACATCAGGCTCTGTGTTTATATTGTCTATAGACAGTGAGCTGCTTATCACAGGAGGAGGTGTGGGCGGACCAGGGCTCACTGGCCGTCTAGTCACAGCAATGATAATGTCCTAGTGATTAAACCTTCACTGTAAATAAACAGCACACATCCTGATAAGTGACACATTGCTGAATTCTGTGTTTTAACCCCTACTTCATGCTGTCCTCAGATTACATAGCAAAAGCCTGCTGACAAATACTCTTTTAAAAATTATGTTGAGTTCACAAGTGGTAGGTTACATTTTCATCTATCTCGCCGCTATATTTTAAAGGGGTTGTGAACTACTGGAAACCCCTGCGTAAGCGCCTCTGGGCTTCATAGAAAATAAAAATGATCTATAGTCGCTACTAGGGTTGAGCGAAACGGGTCGTTCATTTTCATAAGTCGCCGACTTTTGGCAAAGTCGGCGTCTCATGAAACCCGATCCGATCCCAGTGTGGGTCGGCCACGTGGAACGCGAACTTGGCGCCAAAGTCGCGTTTCGAATGACGCCTTCCCCGCCATTTTTTTGAGCCAATTAATTGTGGGCAGCGTGATGACATAGGTTCCGGTTCCTGCGGCATCATAGTGCTATGTTACGTTTTCGGACGTAGTAATTTCCGGAGTCAAAAAATAACATATGCCTTGCATATTGACATACATTGGGTTTCGTGTTCCGGGTCCGGAACCCGACTTTACAGTAGAATCGGCCGATTCCATACGATCCGACATCCGAGAAGGTCGGGTTTCACAAAACCCACCTCGATCCTAAAAAAGCTAAGGTCGCTCAACCCTAGTCGCTACTATTCCTGGGGGAATCATGTGATGTTGTTTCACGTGACTGCAGCAGGCAACTAATGGCCACTGATCGGCTGCAGCCTTTACTATTTCATCAGAGCAGATGTCTGTTGGAATATTGAAGATCTGCAGCCGGTGTCATAAGAGACCGCCTGGGAATAGCAGGATGGACTGTGGGAGAGTATGGCTAAGTATTTCCTCGGGGACTCTGCAGTGATTACACCAGGATTGTGTCTTCTAAGATCTTAAATTCCAACTTGGTTGACATCTTACCTGTCATCCCCATGTCTGCCGCAGGCTGGACGTTTCGGTCAGCTAACATATATCCGAGTGTACCAGGGGATGCTGAAGAAAAGCGACTACATCTACAATACCAGGACGGGCAAGAGAGTGCGCGTGCAGCGGCTGGTTCGCCTCCATGCAGACTCCATGGAGGTAACATTTTGTTCTACAAGCTTCTGGTTATCTGCTGCAGTTCTGATTCGTCCCATATGGCGAGTTTCCCCTTTACTTGTGAGTGCACACGCCATTACAAGTGGTCTTGTGAACGAGTAGCTAGTGGGAAACTGCTCCCTGCCATTACACCACAGATGTCCTGTATTCTGCAGCTTCAGGGCATACTATCAGTAGTACAGTGTGCGTTCGGGTTACTTGTGGAATTCCAGAGATTTGGCTCACTGCATCATTTCTTTTCTTTCTCTTTTTTAGGAATTAGAAGTAGGTTATGCTGGAGACATCTGTGCCTTGTTCGGCATTGACTGTGCCAGTGGGGACACCTTTACTAGCAAATCTAACGACAATCTGTCCATGGTAAGCTGCTCGCTTATAGGAATACTGAATATTATTATTTTATATCTTATCATTCCTTAACAAAATGCAAATGATTGTCTTGATTCATTTTATGTATAGATTTACATGTGTTTCTTGGTCGGATACATGACGTGGTTCCTCCAAATATTGTACGTTTTATTGTATTTGCATCAGAAATTATGAGTTTAGGTTTAAGATATTGATAAAGGCTCAGTGTGAGCCGAAACGTCGCACAGAGATGTGGGCTGAATAAATTTCACATTTTTTCACCCTGAAAAGGATTTGGAGTGCTGCCTTCTTTTTCTATTTTTGTATACATGTTGGGTAGATGAACGGACTATTCTATCCAGGAGGCTAGGCACCCACCGGTGAGCATTGTGCTGTATATATATATATATATATATATATATATATATATATATATATATATATATATATATATATATATATATATATATATATATATATATATATATATATATATATATATATATATATATATATATATATACACATATACACACACGTGTGTGTGTGTGTGTGTACATATATATAATATCTCTATTTGGTGGACTGCACAAACATGGTGACATGGACCCAATGTGAGAGCAGAATTGTGTATGGGATGAGACTGTGTTCTTACAGCACTCGATAATTTTCCTATGAGATCACAATCACTTGCAGTGACAATGGCTGACATGCCTACTTGTCATACACATGACCTTGCTGCCTCCATTGCATGCCCTTGTGCATGTTTTTTTCAAGAAGTAGACATTC
This sequence comes from Ranitomeya variabilis, assembly GCF_051348905.1. Taxonomy (NCBI): domain Eukaryota; kingdom Metazoa; phylum Chordata; class Amphibia; order Anura; family Dendrobatidae; genus Ranitomeya; species Ranitomeya variabilis. Next base: position 930,485,161 of record NC_135233.1, on the reverse strand, counting down.
TGATTTCCAATATCTCCCTATTCCCTAGCTGCCTCTGACTGATAGGTCACTGAAACCTAAGTGGCCTGCCGGAGACGGGAGGGAGATCATGGTTGAATAACGCAGTTAGTGTCTGCTTGCATCAATGTAGGGGACCTGCCATATGGTTTAATAGTATGTCATATGTCAGGAAAGGGTTAAAGAATGTATTTGTATCAGATTAATAGTTAATGTTTTGTATCAATTGTGATTACAGGAATCCATCCATGTGCCGGACCCCGTCATTTCTGTAGCAATAAAGCCTGATAACAAGGTAGGATGCCATTTATGTCATGTTTTTATTTTTATTTTTTTTATAATCTGTTATTTAAAGGTAATTTGTCTTATTGGAAAATGTTATTTACCTGTAGATTTGGGGTTAATCTGCAGGTAAAGAGCATTACAATACTGCCCGGCCACCTTACTGAAAGTGCAGTTTCTATTTAAACAAAAAAAAAAGGTATTTTCTCCTGGGATTCCCCACCTGTCAGTCATGGTGGTGTGCATGGAGCGGCTACAGTCGCGCCCTGGCACTTTTACAAGCTTGCTTTGCACAGATGCGCTGCTCTGCGAGCTGTCAATCAAAATGCTGTGGCGCCCTTATAGCCGCCTCTCACAGAATAGTGAGCGGTGACTGTAACTGCTCCGTGCACACCCCAATTATTAAAAAATGGCTGCTTCCGGGGGAAACACGTTTATTTTCTTCTGACAGCCTCCATTTCAGCAAGGTGGCCTGCAGCGCTCTAACACTATTTACTGGCAGATTAACCCTACTTCTGCAGGTAAAAAGCGTTTTCTGATGTCAGGTTCCCTTTAATTGTAAGCATTAACATTTTATGGTACATGTTAGTGCTGCTGAAACGTCAATTCGCTAATAGTATTATTGATGTCACGATTATTTTTTTTTTTTAGCAATTATGTGCAAGTTATGAGGCCGACAAATTTGATATGTAAAATACCTCCTAATTTACAAGTTGGGAGGTCTGTTGGGTCTTGTGCACACAGTGTTTTACATTAGAAATTGTAAGCTAAAACCCGGAGTGGATCAAACAGAGAAAAGATATAATTGAAAGATTCACACTTCTGTGCTTTGGAGCCAATCCTAGTTTTGGTGAATAAGTGTGAGCTTGGTAAACTGGTCACATCATTGAATAGAGGCTGCAGAGCTGAGCAATGTTGTTTTTATAATGTAACTTCTCTCTGTTGCAGAGATATTAGTACAGTTTAGGGCATTACCAGATGAGAAACCTGCTGTAAGCAATTGTGGGGGTGTGTTCTTCTTTTCCATGTGTGTTGCTGCCTTCTTATGATTGGTGAGATTTATGCAGGGGAAAAAGTACACGCCCCCAAACGTACATTTGTTTCATGGTAACTTTTTCAAAACGGAGTACAAAGCTTAGTGTCCTTCTACTTCTGACATCAATCTGAAGGGGAAGGCATCCATGTTTTCCTTGAGTGGCACATCGCACATTTTATACTGTGTCAAGGTACACTTTGGGAGGAAAGCACACACTGGGCTGTCTGTAGACAAGGGAGTGGAAGTTGTCCTGGACTTTGAATCAGTGTAGAGAGAGTGGTGAATCCATGGCAAGGGAGGGTGTGAATTACACTGAGCAGAGTACTCTCTTTTCAAGAAGCTGCCGCGAAACGCGCATCAGGGGTCTTGTGCAATATGCAGGCACTATGGGTAAGGTAAGCACTTTATTTAGTCTTGGACTGTTTTACTTAGTCCATTTGTGAGGCAGGATATGGGGGTGACTATATGGTACCAGTGTGGTCAGATGTGTATTTAACCCCCCCCATTATTGTAAACTTGTTTGGGTTACAAATATACCTGCTCCTAGGACTAATTATAATGACATTAGTTTAATATTTAGATTACTGCTCCATTTTTCTTTTTTTTGGTGGGATTTTATTCAGCTCTGCAGCCACTATTCCATGTTGTGGTCAGTTTAACATGTCCAAACTGGTGAAAGGTTCTCTTTAAGCATTTAGTCTTGGTTGATCTTGCTCTTTTCCTACTTATATCAAGAAAACGTTCTATATATTTACTGTACTTGTTTCCTACCAGAATGATATTGACAAGTTTTCTAAAGGTATCAATCGATTTACACGAGAAGACCCAACCTTCAGAGTTCACTATGAGACGGAGAGCAAAGAGACCATTGTGTCTGGGATGGGAGAACTGCACCTGGAGATTTATGCTCAGGTAGTAGACGGCAGATTACGCATCAGCATCTCATCTAGACGAGTGTTAGTAAAATAACACGTGATTGGGAAAAATGTTTATTTGTAAACCTTCTTTTATTTAGAGATTGGAGAGGGAATATGACTGTCCTTGTACCATGGGAAAACCTAAAGTTGCCTTCAGGGAGACTGTTGCAAAATCTGTTCCGTGAGTATTTTCTGGAATATTACTTGTTCTTGATGCCTTCTGTGCTCATGAACGTCAGACGCTGTTCTCATCTGGATTGGTATCTGGCATGCGTTGTTGATTTTTGATTCTTAACCCTTCTGTTGGGTCCCATACGCTTTCTATCAACCACGGCTTCATTTCCTGCAATTCAGAGCGTTATCAGAACATTGTATTATAGTTTTAATCCTTTTAGTACATATTGTGAAGGCCATTGCTGGAAAATGTTGTGAATCCTATTGTGAAAATAGGGCCTGTAGGTGAGATCAGAAGATCCTAAAGGGAGTGTGTCAGCAGTTTTACCCCGTAAAGAAATGTTAATCCTTCTTGTGCTGTGATCACAAGTTCCTATAAGGGAATACCTTAATGTGCTGTGCCCTTGTTCTCTGCCCTGATTCTCGCCATGCTGTAAGCTGGTGTCCAGTCCAGAGACCACCTGAGCTGTCACTGACAGTTTGGTAATGTTGAGTGCAGAGAGCCCAGGACACTGTACATGAGGGGCCATGTTTGGAGCACGATCATGTGTGCCCGTAGTGAGGAAGCTGCCATTGTTCAGACCTCCGACATCTTATTTTTTCCAGTTCAGGATAGAGTACACTCACTTGTGTTTTGTTATGTTTGTTCATAGATGTTTTTACAGTTTCAATCCAAGTTATTCAACCCCCACTGCAAATAAGTTTATTAGCAAAATTCTCAAACTTTCTGCTGTTTGCAATAAACCAATGGAACAGGAACAATTTTCATAGCTCAACACAACTAATATAACAAGTGTTTTCTCCAAATTTAATACCACATGCCACTTTTACTGACTACAGCGGTCTCAGAATTGGGCCAGGTGCACACCACTGTATTTTCCATCAGAGTGTCATCCAACAAAACATTGGATCGCACTCGAACCGATGTTATTCCATGGGCTCTCGCACAAGTCTGATTGTTTTCCTCGGACCGTCATGTCCAAATTTGATCAGATTATCGGATCGCACTTGACCATGCAAGCCAATGAGTATGTGGAAAGCATTGGACTGCACGTGACTTTTTAAATGGATATCTAAATAAATTGAAATATTTTTTGTAATAGGAAATTTTGGCTACTTGTTTCTTATGGACAGAATTTTTCAAACTGTTCATGACACACATCTGTAGTACTTAGTAGAGCACCATTTGGCTTTTAAGGCTAGGTTCACATCGCGTTAAACCGGATGCGCTGATGCACAAAATCGTTTTGTTACAAATGCGCTAACGCATGGTACCATTGCATCGGCACGCGTTAGCAATTGAGGTCTATGCACAGCAAACCCGTCCATTTACTGTGCGTTAGACACCTAAAGTGCCCGAAAACACGGTAAACCATGTTCGAGGGTACATCACAAAGTATCGCATCACCGCTAACGCATGCTGATTTTGACATGCGTTTGGATGCGTTACGATAATGTAAGTCTATGGGCGTATTAACGGATCCGTTACATAGCGCTAGTGCCGCTAAGTAACAGATCCGTTAAACGGATCGCCCTAACGCAATGTGAACCTACTCTAAGACGTGCTGCAAACATGATGCATAGCCAGACACCACGTTTTGGCAATGTTCCTGAGGAATTTGGCCTATTCCTCATGGCAATGGCCTCCTACATCACCGTGCTTCACTCCCTGGTGGTTTGTTTTCAGAACAGAATCCAAAACCTCCTGCAGCATATTTGTGATTGAGCACATGGGAACCAACTTTTCTGGTGCTTTTGGCTCGGGCTGCGATGTGCAAAGCATGGAGCCCTTCAGCATTTAGTATCTGCCTTTAGGGCTCATGCAGACGTTTGTGGATCTCCGTCTAGTCACGGACAGCAATGCACGCTCTGGCGCCAGGCCTCCCGACCAGAGTATGACTAGCTCGTATATCTCTATGAGGCTGTCTCACTCCGGTCAGGAGTCCCGCGGCCAGTCCGTCCATTGCTGTTGGTGCTCAGACCGATTTGCACAGACATTTCAATGCACCTAACTTTGCAAACTGAAACCTCAGTGCCTGCTGCCATAAAGTCCTACTGCAGGTCCTCTGCGCTCGCGGGACGGTTATTGACCACTGGCATCTTCATGTACCTTGTAGCAGTCAGGACACGTCCTCTTCCTGCGACATCCAGGTGGTCCTTCCCTGTGAACTCTGCCTCCACTCGTGTCAATAGGAACATTCAATACCTTTTACGTCTTTTTATGTCCTTCTCTTTGTGCAAGGCAATGGAGGCCTATGAGAAATGGGCTAATGTTCCTCAGGAGCGCTGACATCCGGCTCTGCATCACGTTGGCAGCAGGTCATAACAGCCAAAGCTGCTCTCCTGTGCACTAGACAATACTGATACTGCACGAGTCATTAAGTGACATTTTGTGTTGCAACTGGAGAAACCACTTGTAAGATTCGTTTTGTGAGCTACTTAAATTTGTTTTTATTCACACACTGACCGAGAGGAATCATCTCTGGTTAGGAAGAGACCTATGCTTTAGATGTTAAAAATGTATAACTTTTATTTGAAAATGTATATATTAAAATTTACTATTTAAAAATAGACTACACCCATGATAACCAGGCTAAAGTTCCAGTGCCAATGTAAACTAAGTAGTGTGTAATAGCCTCAAACTGATTGTAATCAGAAGTTACCATAAATGTGGTTTTCAGCATATAAATTGAATGTTGGCACTCGTGGTTTAAATGCACATTTACATACAGCTAGTAATCAGTATGGAGGAAAAGGGTCTGGATGTATTGTAGCTACACCCTGATGCTGCTGTTTCGCCACGCTTCTTCAGGGGGACGGGGGGGTGTTAACAAAGAAAGTGAATGGAGCTCTATAAATACTGACAAATGGCCAATATGATGCTTATGTTAATAAATCAGGCTACCCAGGGTATTGTCAGCGCATGAACTGCCTGCTGGCTTCTTGTTGGTCGAATAGTAACTTGCGGTTCCTGCATGTTGGAACGCAAGCGTGGTACACATACTGCCCCTAGTGCTCAGGACTGGAAGTCGCAGAGAGCCACAGGTAGCGCATGCGTACAACCCTGGATGGTGATGTTAATAGCAGGGGTATTGGTCACAGTGTCGAGAGATGTATAAAAGGGGCAGAACAGATTTTGCTTCGTGTCCAATATAAATGGGATTAAAATATAAAGTAATATGCAATATCAGGGGCCATTACATATTGATACTGGATAAAAGAGGTGTAAATAAGAGTGAAAGTATATGTCGAGAAGATATGAAAAAGTTAAAATGTTATTGAGTGAATGAATAAATTGGTGAACAAATAAGTGGGAAACAGGTGAGCAAATATGTATAGTATAAGTCTGTAATAAAAGGTACCTTAGAGAGTAAAAATGAATATTACAAAAATGTAAGACTATAATAAGACTATGATGGACATGGATGTTGAAAATAGTGATTAATGTGCAGATAATGTGAAAAAAATTGTTTTGGTTCTGTTTATTGCAAACAGACAGAAGTTTGTAACTTTTGCAATTGCCCCTAATTTATGGTGGGGGTTGAGTAATTTGCAGCTGTAACTACCATATTGAGGGTAAGTTCACACTGGGTGTTTTTTTAGCTTTTTTTTCTGCAGCAAAACCTGATCTCTTGGCAGGAAAAGAGTATGTATTCCTTGTTTTTTCTTGAGTTTTTTTGCATTCAGCAAAACCTGATACCTGCGTTTTTTGTTGCATTTTTGGTGCGTTTTTTCACTATCATTTACTTCAATGGGTGAAAAACTCTGAAAAAACGCTGAAAGAAGTGACATTCTCCATTGTGCAAAAAAAAAACATGCAAAGCACAAAATACTGATGACAAAAAAGCCAAGTGGTGTGCATGATATTTCTGAAATCTCATAGACTTTGCTGGTGCTGTAATGTACAGCTGAAAATTTGCATTAAAAAAAACACTGCAAAATCACCTAGTGTGAACTTAGCCTAACCTGTGTGACTGATTATCTGCAGATTATCCCCGTTGTTGGTTACTGTTCACATTTACCTGTGTCACCATCTGGTGGATCAGCACTTCGTAATGGAATTCTAGGGCGGCATCGTCCCTTTTCTGTAGAGATTAATCATCATGTTAGAGCTATGTTGTCCTAAATATCTACATCACCAGCCCATGATATGGGACACTGCGATGGTCACTAATCTGGGATCGTGTCTATATTCCCACTGCATGCCAGTGGCTATAGGAGAGTGCAATGTGAGCAGGACGTCCTAGCTTCTTGTGTACGTACTATGTGCACACGCTGGCGGACGCTCATGGTACCAGCGGAGGGTAGCAGTCATGGCAATCTGTTGCAGCTCACAACTTGGGGCAGTGATTGTGTCTTTCTAGTGTAGATTCTTTTAGGTTATAGCACAGTCACAAGTGTAAAGACAGCGCTACCGGGACAGACACTGCACAAGCAGAGACTGCGGACAGATTTTGGCCCCCAAGCGCATTGTGCACTGGGCCACGAGTAATACATGAGTAACTATGTTATATATTATGGGGTTATTCACATTTTGCAGATATTCATTGGTGATAGTAGGGTGGGAGCCCGGAAGCGTCTGGGTGGGCTCCACTATGCTATATGGGTAACTTCTGCAGAAGTAAATGGGGGTTACAGAAACCTCAAACTACACAGCGTCTTAGACAGAAACCTGGCAAAGTCCTAAATCATGGAATAAAGTCCGGGCCTGCAGAGTTCAGGGACCAGGGCACATTCAATGTATGTCCCTCATATCCACAGATATTCTATGGATTATGGTAAATGGCCTCTGTCACTGCCAAAGTCAGCATTAAAGGGACTATACAGTGCTGTGTGCTTATCCTATAAGGATCACACTAGGACTGTACCCGTTACTGGTACCGTGTCTGCGAGCAATACTATTAGGCTATGTGCATCTTTTTTTCCCTTTTGCACCGCTTGCCTTCTATAGCCCCTGTGTTTCACTATTTTGGCTGCAAAATGAATGATCTAAGAATCTGTCAGTGATCTTGTTCTGATAAGAGAGCTTATAACTCTTTTGTCTGCCTTTTTCTGATCATTTCTCAGCTGGTTTATGACCACAAAGTTCAGCTCAACTCTAACCTGGACTATAGTTACCAGTCCACACAGAGAAGCTCTCAAACACAGGAGAAAAGTGGTACCAACTCCCCATCAGAATGGGCTCACTGATGGATTTTTAGTTAACTCACCCTGTAGCCAGCAATAGACAGTGCCACACAGACACTATAGAAGGCAAACGGTGCAAATTGTTAATGAAAGTCAATTGCAAAGTACATGCTTTTAAGTAATTAATAATGCCCCCTGTGACAGGATCGCTGTGTGTGAGGGGAGATATGTATCACCAAGATTGCTCAATTCTGTGATCTAAAACCCCCCAGTTTCTCACCAGCAGGATATGTGCTGAAGGGGTTAAAACCAGTCATTACAAGGGTCTGGGTTTTTGGTGAGTAGGTGAGAGATGGGCGGACGACTACTCAACATATCTCCACCTCAATGGTGATGTTGGCAGAGATAAATGTGCAACCACTGTTTTGTTTTATTTTGTTTTTCTGTCTGGTCTGTTGGGAGGAAGGAAGGAAGCCTCCGGGCTGATGCTCCAGTGGGAGTCACAGTGTGTTGTCCCAGAAGGCTGGAGCCATACTGGGAAGGATGGTGTATGGACTTTAGATTTTCATTTGTGCCAGAAAGGCTGTTTTGTGTTATTACTTTGCTATGTGGTTTATGAAGCGGTAAACCCCCAGAGACTTTCATATAAAGTGCTCCTGTGTCTGCCTCGGGGAGCAGCGGAGTGAGCCGACCTGCCCCACCCCGAACATGTCCATATCCTATACTGAAATACAGAGGTCCTCTCCGTCACTACAAAATAAAATATTCCCTTTATGTGTTGGACTTACCACCTCTGTAACCTTGTTAATGACAACCATACTGTAAAGTGTTTCTTCTGTGGAGTTTTGCCACTTGACAAAAGAACAAGAAGCCAGTGCCAGGTGCCAGATGGGCTCCATATCGGGGGCTATATTGCCAAATTTATCTGCAATATGACATAATGAGGATACATCAGCGGCCTGCCTTATCTGTTATACATGCAGTAATAAGCTCAGGTTACCTGGGATGTCTACGGCTACCAGTGGCTCCGAGCGGCTCCGTATCCTGCTGTAGAACGCGTTGTCTTTGGCGGCGGTGTAGTTGGGCGGCTCAGGCTGCAGTCTGTACGTCACATCAGGAGCAGTTTGCTTATTTGTGTAGTACAGGACCTCAGCAGTGCATTTTATGGCTTCTTCCTGAGGAGAAAGTGACCATTTATATTGATTTGTATATATTATATACTTCAAATAAGAACAACTATTTAAAGGGGTCGTCCACTTTATCTTTGTTCATGTCGGGCATATGATTTGTTGGCACTTACTAAAATATAAGTACTACAGGTTCTCCTGCTCTTGGTGCAGCCTTTCTCGCAGACTGCACAGCTTTCCTGGCTGCTGATGGAGGAGCCTGTAACCAGACCTGTTCATCAGCTTCCTCCAATCAAACATTAAATGGCCAACGCCTGTAATTGGTAATTAAACTGTACTTTTGCTGGCCTAAAATCAATTTTGAATATGTCAACACTTATAGGGAACCTGTCAGCAGGATTTTTCTGAATAAACTACAGACAGTGTCAGGTCGGCGCCGTTATACTGATTAAAATGATACCTTGGTTGATGAAATCCGTCTTGTGGTCGTTGTTTAATTTGTACTTGTAATTTTACATACTGCATAAAATATGGTAAAAAAAAATCACATTCATCAGGCAGGCGGCTGCACTGTAGCATCATAAGGTGGATATTATTCATGTATTCATTTTATTTAGACATAGTTTTGTTGGAAAAAAACCTTTTTGTGCAGTAGCATCTATTGGAACGTGACAGATGCTACTGCCCAGCTGCGGCCATCGGCACCATTTTGAGTAAGATAGTTGTTTTGTTGAGAAAAAAAAATCTTAACGAAAATGTTGGCCGCACCTGTGCAGTTATATCTGTCACGTTCCAATAGCTCCTACTGCGCAGCTGGCGCCATTTTGCTAGAGAAAAAAAACATGAGGCTCCATCAAGATGGCGCCGGCGGTGCCTGCTCAGTAGCATTGTTCCAATAGATGTAACTGCTCAGGTGCCATCAGCGCCATCTTCATGGAGCCTCATTTTTTTTTTTCTCTTATCAAAATGGTGGCTGTGCCTGCGCAGTAGCATATATTGGAACGATGATTTTTTTCCCCCCAATAAAACTGTCTAAATAAAATGTATACATGCATATTATCCCCTGTATCCTGCTATAGAGCAGCCGCCTGCCCAATGAATGTGATTTTTTTTTTTTTTTTTAAACCATTTTCTACGCATTATGTAAAATAGGGGCAGGTCAGTGAGGGATCAGTGACCCTCATAAGCCCATACAGATGAATAGCTAATCAGAGCACCTCATGAAGACCCCGCACAGGCCGCCCCGGAGCACGGGCACATCATTTGCTAAAAATAAAGATTTAAACAACCACAAGACGGATTTAATCAACCAAGGTATCATTGTAATCAGTATAACGGCGCCGACCTGACACTGTCTGTAGGTTACTGAGCACAATCCTGATGACAGGTTCCCTTTAACCATGTGAAATCAGACCTCATCAAGCTGGATTTCTTATGTTATGCCTCCAGCACATTTATTATGCCTTTTAACAAACCTGAGTTCCCGTGATAGTCTGTGTCCGACATGTCCTGTCATCTAGGGCTCTACCCACCACAGCTGCCAGACACTTCTGCACGTTTGCTACAGTCATGAGTTTGAGAAATCCCTATTAGGCTGGTGTAGGGAATGATGTGGTGACCGCAGGCGATCAGAGATGGTGGCACACATAGTGCCGTATATAATGGACACTGTGTTAACCATTTGTGGCTCGGTTCCATTAGGTTGCTAAGTGCTCACCTTATTCAGGGCATCTTGTATACTGAACTTCAGGTAATATTTATTACCCAACCCTGGGATAGCCTGTTAAAAAAGAATACATCCTTTTATTTTTCCTTTCTCCATATGTTCCCAACGTCTGTCCCGATTTTGTCCGTCTTACCTCCCTGCTGGCCGTTTTCTCATTCTGAGGATCATAAAGCCGGTTTGGCCCCCCTAGTTTGTAGTTAATGTGGCTCATAACAACCCCTACTGCTCTGGAGGTCGGGTAATGGGAGGGATTAAGCTTTTCCATGATTGGTCTTCCCTGGCTCCCACACAGGACACAATGCATGGAGGTCTGCTCTGTACAGGAGAATGTATAACTCCAGAAGAGGAAGCTGTGACCAGGAAGCTGTGGCCTGACCCCGCAGGAAGGGAGGGCCGCACTCTGAACGCTGGCTGCCAGTGACTGGAGAGACAAGTTTACCTCACATCTCTGCTTACACAGCAGATTAGAGCACATGAAGGCTTTCACATGACCTCGCCAGTGATTGCAGTGAGAGGTGCAGCCATTATACGCTGTGCTGTACATAGGAGATAAGCATCGTATTAATGCTGCTCAGAAAACCTGTTCATGAATGGAGCTTTCTCCATAGACTACTAGTACAGAAGGCAGATCCCAAGAGCTAGATTTGTACAGCCATTGAGCCGACAAAGAATCATGGATGATTTCAGCTCTGAAGTTGTGAATGCTGCTGTAATATAGTAGGGAGTGCTTTGTAAATTTGTGACATATTGTTCTACATTTTCAGGTTTGATTTCACTCATAAGAAGCAGTCTGGTGGGGCTGGCCAATACGGTAAAGTCATTGGCCATATCGAGCCGCTGGAAGCCGAAAATAACACAAAGGTGGAATTTGAAGACAGGACTGTAGGAACAAATGTCCCCAAACAGTTTGTTCCTGCTGTGGAGCAGGTGAGTGAGTGACCCAGAGCTTGGATGCTACAATTGCTCCATGGGTATCGGAAATGAGCCTACATTTGTACAATGTTCAGGTGTGTATTATACCTAGCTGCGGGATGTAATCCGTCTTTTCAGACTCTTTGTAGTTTGGTTGAGGTGGCCATAGACTTGTTCAGCTGGATATATCTAAGGTTTATGGGCATCGTTGGGGAATTGGGAGACAATGAAGGGATTTGCGGACGGGAAAATCTGAGGAATAGCAAGGTGAGAGGTTGATTAGTCGTGCAGCAGAGTGAAGGATGGACTAGAGAGATTCGAGAGTGTTAGCAGGGAGGCCACGGAGGAGGATATTGCAGTAGGTGGGAGATGAGGGTACGCACTAACATTTTAGTAGATTCAAGGTTGAGAAAAGGACGAATTCTGGAAATATTTTTGAGTTGAAGGCTGCCGGAGGTGGCGAGAGCTTTGGATGTGCGGTTTGAAAGACAGTGCAGAGTCGAGAGTTACTCAGAGGCAGCAGACTTGCGGTACAGGGTAAAATGTAATATTTATTGTGGATAGATCACGTTGGAGAGTTAGGTGAAATGGAGGACAGATTGACTTCAGGTTTGTCCACATTGAGCTTTAGGAAGTGTGATGAGCAGGCAGTTATACCTGATTGACACTCAAGAATTTTAGTCAGCAGAGAGGTGACTTCTGGGCTGGAGAGATAGATCTGAGTGTCATCAGTGTATAGATGGTACTGGAAGCCATGGGACTTTGATTCGTCCCCAGAGGTATAGATTGAGGAGACTAAGGGTCCCAGTACAGAGCCTTGACTGATACCAACAGAGAGAGGGTGGGATGAGGAGGTAGTGAGGGAGTGGAAGACATTAAATGTGCAGTTGGAGAGGTATGAGAAGATCGAGGAGAGGGCAAGGTCTTTGACACCATGGGAAGACAGGATTTGTAGTAGGAATGGTGGTCAATTGTGTTGATAGTAGAGTATAAGTCTAGAAGGAGGAGTACAGAGAGTTGTCTGTTAGCTTTGACAGTAAGGAAGTCCTTTTCAATGCCAAGGGCAGTTTCAATGGAGTGATGAGGACAGAAGCCGGATAGTAGTTTGTCAAAGAGGAGTGAGTTAAATGAGAGATGGGATGAAAGTTCAGCATGGACATGCTGTTCAAGGCGTTATGAGGCGAATGCGAGTAGCGGCGATAGCTGAACGTAGAGGTCGGGTTGATGGATGTATTCTTTAGATAGGTATGATAGTGGAATGTTTGAAAGCAGAAGGGAAGGTAACAAAGGTTAGCGATAGGTTGAAGAGATGGGTTAGGGCTGAGATAAGCATGGTGGTGAGGTTGGGAGGAGGTGGGATGGGGTCAAGCGCACAAGTGGTGAGGTGTGATATGGAGAGGAAATGAGCATCAGTCTCCATCCAGGCGCTAAGAGTAGGTTCAGACTATCGGGAATTGGCAGCGCTTTGGTCGCAGCACGTGTTCGCTGAGTCTGCCGTGTATTGAATGTAGGTGAATCTGCATGTGTTACTGACTCGCATCTCCGCAAGAGAAATAGACATGCTGCGATCTGGAGAGACGCGCTGCATGTCAGTCTCCGTGGTTGAGCCGCAGGCGTCTCTGGAAACATATTGGAGATGGCATTTCTTGAAATCCCATCCACTATGCTGTAACAGCTGGGCGCTGCAGTTTGGACACTGCGGATGTGCACAGCGTCCAACCCACAGCATTTATTGATCATCTGCACGTGACATGAAAGAACTTACTCTAGAAGAATGGAACAAGATGATGGAATATGTCGCCAACTTGTTCATTCCATGCCTAGAAGACTTGGTGCTGTCCTTAATAACCTTGATAATCATGAAGGTCATACAAAATACTAGATGTAGTTATTTTTGATGTGGGTTGTACTCATTTTTGCATCAACTAATTTGAGTAAAGCTGAATATTTTGTAATTAAAGTTACATTCTAAACCTTATTTTCTTATGTGTTAAATAATGTATGACACTCAGTCTTGCCAAAATTTTGCCGATCACAAAAATAAATCTGATTTTAAAATTAAATTTTCTCTCCTTTGCTATGATCTAATGGATCAGAGAAGAAAGAAATGGGGTCTCCTAAGCCCACCTCCCCCCCCCCCCCCCCCCGCCGCTCTATTCCTCTGCCCTCCACGTCATCTTCCATTGCGTCCGCCGAGATCTGCTGGCCAGTACCTGGAAACAGGGAATTTTTAATATTGGTTCCTTTTGATCACTGTGATCACTTCCCTTCACCAACTTAGGCCCCTTTCACACATCAGTTTTTTGCCATCAGTCACAATCCGTTGGCTCAACGGATCCATCGCAGATTGTGAAAAACTGATGCGACTGATTCGTTTTTCGGCGGATCCGGTGGAAAAATGGATCCGTCGCATCAGTTTCCTTCTGTTTTTTCAACCGTTTTACAACTGATCCGTTTTTTAAAAACACCCAATGGGAGGCTCCCAAACATTATTGGCTACTGAAAACCTATATATACAGTGTTTCTACACCCCACCTTTGACAGGTTGTAGAGCAAGTGGCATAAATGGAAGGTGTGATTGCGAACATTATTAAGATCTATGTGGATTTTACTTTTGAGGCGAATCGTTTGGAAGCAATCGTTCTTGAAAAGGAGCGAGAAAGACATTGCATCATGCGTCGTTTTTGAATCCACCCAATCACTGCACTGAGAATGACACGTGGGGTGTATTATACATCGGAGCATGCTCAGTTAAAAATACTGAATCCATCCCCGGATTCTGTCATATGATGGATCCGGTGCCCATAGGCTTCTATTCGAGCAAACAACGGACGGCGACGGATCTGTTGCTGTCCAATTTTTCGACATACACAAAAAACGTTACTTTGTGCGTCATCTCCGGCCGCCGGACAAACAGTTTTCGACGGATCCGGCGAAAGGTGGATAAAACGTGAGACCATCCGTCGCTAATACAACTCTGAGAAAAAACGGATCAGGCAGCATCAGTTGTCGGATTCTTTTTTTCAAAACTCGACGGATTGCGACTGATGGCAAAAGACTGATGTGTGAAAGGGGCAGACTATTTAGTGCTGATGCATCACACACAAATCGAATTACAAAAATATTTACACACTGGTTGCAATGTAACAAAATGGGTAAAAAGCCAAGGGGTGATACTTTCCCTAGCCACTGTAGTTAAATGGGTTGTCCTCATTCAGAAAATCTCAGTCCCTGGGTGCAGCTTGTTGAAAACAAATGAACAGCACTTCACTCAACCGGGTTCAGTGTTGGGTCCGTCACTTGTGGTATGTCACTTCTGCTGTTGGCCGCTATGAGCGAGGTGGTCCCTCTACACTGGCAGAGCTGCTGAACTCACTGATTGACTGCAGCGCTGTCAGTGTGACATCAGCAGCTCTGAGGCGAATATTGGATACCAGGAGCCAAAGCAGAGACTCGACACTGGACCAGGAGATGGTGAGTAAAGAGCATTTGTATTTTTTGGTTTTTTTTGGGGGGGAGGGTTGGAGAGTCTGTACAATCTTTGATGCCAGCTTTTGCCATACTGCCATACTTATGAAGTCTGTTTTCTGTTTCTGAAAGGGTTTCCGTGAAGCCTGTGAGAAAGGCCCTCTTACCGGACACAAGATTTCCGGCATCCGCTTTGTCCTGGAAGATGGCGCTCACCACATTGTGGATTCCAATGAAATCTCCTTCATTAGGGCAGGAGAAGGAGCAATAAAGCAAGGTACTTGAGTCTTGTCGCCTTACCTGGATGGAATTGTTGAAACAACAGGGATTTGTTCTTGTTTGTGTATGTATTGATATCACGTACTTCCAGTGACATTAACAAGACGCCTGCTTTGCTTGAGACCTTAGAAGTACGTGCCTTCACTTATTAATTTGGGGCCGCCCCGCTGCACCTCTTATGTGCTGTACTTTTTAGGCTTCCATACCCAGCAAAAGTCCAAAAAAGATATAGACACCTGTTTGCCTACATTTGATAAAAAAAAAACCTACAGCAATGCTATGAGGTGTCCTGCACTTATTACTTGATGACATGGACTTTTTAATGGTGAAGTTTGTAAACTGTCTTAACATAAAGGAGGTGTATTAAAGGGGATGTCCACTACTAGTCACTCCCAGTGTGAACAATTCCGGACCCAAATTAAAATAATAAAAAATGGACACTTGTCTCCCGCAGCTTTCCCCAGAGCTGATCTGACATTGTTGTCACATGTCTGCTGCAGTCAGTGAGCGGTCACTCATCAGCTGCAGCCTTTATTATTTCATCATGGTGGACATCTGCCCTACTGGAATATTCATGGTCTACAGCTGGAGAGACGTATTGACACCGGCATTTCATACACAGTACATAAATCCTAAAAAGTTTTAGGGCAAGCAAAATCTATGTCTGCAATGATCAGATGCAGATTCTTAGTTTTTTTATTTTAAAGGTAGGCTGTCAGCCCCAAAATGCCTCTTTAACTATACAATGACATAGGGAACATTGACCCTATAAAAATCATATGTGCACTGTTTAGATTACCGTATATACTTGAGTATAAGCTGAGTTTTTTCCAACACATTTTTTTGTGTTGTAAACGCCCCCCTCAGCTTAGGCTATGTGCACACGTTGCGGATTTTGCTGCGGATTCGCAGCGGATCTGCAGCTGCGGGTCCGCAGCAGTTTTCCATGAGTTTACAGTACCACGTAAACCTATGAAAAACAGAAACCGCTGTGCCCATGCTGTGGAAAAATACGCACGGAAACGCAGCGGTTTACATTCCGCAGCTTGTCAATTCTTTGTTTACGCCTGCTCCACAATAGGGATCCGCAGGTGTAAAACCGCAGGTGGAATCCGCATAAAGTCCACGGCAAATCCGCAGGTAAAACGCAGTGCCTTCCGACTTGGGAAGGGGTGAGTATTCCGGCAGCTGTGCTCTGCTTGTGAGCAGCATATGACGTCTCTGCTATGCGCTTGTTACAAGCATAAAGCAGCTGCTGGCACCGGAACAAGCCGCTGTGAGGGAGCGCAGGAAGGTAAGTATAATGGTTTATTTTTATGTTTTTTGATTGGGGGCCATGCATACGAGGATAGTGGTGAGGAGCCATACATACAAGCATAGGGGTTGAGGAGCCATGCCTACACGGTTAGTGATGGGAGCCATGCATACCAGGATAGTGGTGAGGAGCCATACATACAAGCATAGGGGTTGAGGAGCCATGCCTACACGGTTAGTGATGGGAGCCATGCATACCAGGATAGTGGTGAGGAGCCATGCATACAAGGATAGGGATTAGGAGCCACGCATACCAGGATAGGGGTGAGGAGCCATGCATACACGGATAGTGATGGGGGCCATGCATACCAGGATAGTGGTGAGGAGCCATGCATACAAGGATAGGGGTGAGGAGCCATGCATACCAGGATAGGGATGGGGGCCAATCATACCAGGATAGGGATGAGGAGCCACGCATACCAGGATAGGGATGAGGGCCACTCATACCAGGATAGGGATGAGGAGCCGTGCATACCAGGATAGGGATGAGGGGGCCATGCATACCAGGATAGGGGTGAGGAGCCATGCATGCAAGGATAGGGATGAGGAGCCATGCATACAAGGATAGGGATGGGGGCCAATCGTACCAGGATAGGGATGAGGAGCCAATCATACCAGGATAGGGATGAGGAGCCAATCATACCAGGATAGGGATGAGGAGCCATGCATACCAGGATAGGGATGAGGAGCTATGCGTACAAGGATAGGGATGAGGAGCTATGCATACAAGGATAGGGATGGGGGCCAATCATACCAGGATAGGGATGAGGAGCCAATCATACCAGGATAGGGATGAGGAGCCATGCATACCAGGATAGGGATGAGGAGCCATGCATACCAGGATAGGGATGAGGAGCCATGCATACAAGGATAGGGGTGAGGAGCCACGCATACCAGGATAGGGATGGGGGCCAATCATACCAGGATAGGGATGAGGAGCCATGCATACCAGGATAGGGATGAGGAGCCATGCATATCAGGATAGGGATGAGGAGCCATGCATACCAGGATAGGGATGAGGGGGCCATGCATACCAGGATAGGGATGAGGAGCTATGCATACCAGGATAGGGATGAGGAGCCATGCAGACCAGGATGAGGGGTCAGGAGGCCGTGCATACAAGGATGGGGATGAGGGGACAATGCATACCAGGCTTATACTCGAGTTAAACAGTTTTCCCATTTTTTGTGTGTAAAATTAGGTGCCTCGGCTTATACTCAAGTATATACGGTAATAGTGATTAGTCTAAATTGCATTTTGAGAATGACAGACTCCCTTTAAATAAATTGGTCGGCTGAAATATTTTGCCCCCGGTTTAGATTTTGTAAATGAGTAGGAACTGGCCTACTTGGTTTGAACCCTCAGATTCAGTGCAGGCTGCTTCTGATCTGTGCCAGCACGTGAAGTCATCTGATGTTTCACTGGTGAAGTTCTATCCCGCGGTGTCCTGACACACATGAATTATCATCACTGACTTCTGGGGCTGGCGCAGACTTCGGAGTGGCCCGTTCTGGATCCGCATGGGTGACCGCAGGGGAGTATGGCGCTGAGAATTTGCAGGCAGGAAGTTGCTACCTGCCTGGCGCCGATCTCTGCTGACTTAGTGCGGTCACTGACTGCTCCTGCCGGTGATTCTTCTGCTTCATTTGACCTCCAATCAACAGAGCAGTTTTTTCTCTTCCATTCTGCCCTGTCGGCAGGCTGTCATGCTGATTGACAGTCGCACAGTTAGGGAGACATCACTAGTGCCGCCCTGTTGTCAGAGTGGAAGAGAAGAAGCTGCTCTGTTGAATAAGCGTCTCCAGCAGTGTCCACTCTGAGCCGACAGATCAGCAACTACCTCTGGTGGTTCTTGGCCCCAGAGGAAAAGCCCCTTTAATGATAAATGGTCAGTTTGCATATTTTTCCATGGAATGAAACCCGACTTTAAGCTGCAGAACTCTGCGTTCCATCCCAATATCAATTGTAACTTGCATTTTTTTTTCTGGCAGCTTTGGAGCAAGCAACGATTACCATCCTGGAACCAATAATGTCTGTGGAGGTTGTTGCACCTAATGAATTCCAAGGTCCTGTGATTGCTGGCATTAACCGAAGACATGGAGTGATTGTAGGACAAGACGGTTCTGAGGACTACTTTACACTTTATGCTAATGTAAGTATGTTAAAGGGAATGTGTCATCAAAAAATATTTTAAACATTTGAAGAAATGTAACAAAGTTAAAATAAAAATATATAAACTTTTTTATTGGTATAAAATATGAAAAAATAAAGGTTTTGATATTTTTCACTTTTAAACACTAGGGGGAGCAGCTGCTGAAATTTGCCATAAAAGCCTAGTGTTGCTCATTTTACAACTGCAGTAAATGTGGGCGGGGTCTGCTCACATGTGAGTATGACATCAACAAGGAGTTAATATTCTTGTTGTAGTCCTGACTCTTTGCATCATTTTTTTTTTTAGTTCGGTGCACAAAACCTTTTAAAGGCATGTGCGCACCTGGTGGAAATGCAGCAGATTTTTCATCAGAATTTTTGAGCAGAAAATTCACGGCATATTCGAGTACTAGCATTGTGTATGAATTCACAGCCATTCTCTGCAGAGAAACAAAATCTGCAACGTAAAGTGACCTGAGCTGAGCATTAACAATCTGCAGCCTGACCATTCATGCTGCGACTTCACTGTAGATGAAAGCCGTACCCGCTCTGCAGCAGATGCACAACGCGAGGAGATGCATGGAACATCCAAATGTAGTAATGTTACTGCTACTAATGCAATATTTCAAAAATGGTCCCAGGATGGTGCTAAAATAAAGAAAAAAAAGCATGCTCCCCAGCCGGACCCCAGGATAGGGCTTCTTCTGACTCAGCGGGTAAGACCCCTGCACTCAGTTAGCACCGGTGCTGATTGGCTGCAGCAGTTACCTGATAGCACCCTGTCAGTAGAGGAAGCGAGGAGACTGGCAGGGCACACCGGCTGCAGGAGTGCACTGTGTATTCAATGTTTCCCCCTCCCTGTTTCATTCATTTATTTATTTTTTGAGTATCTGCATCGACATGGGCCAATTTTGTAAAAAGTCTATTAGAAGTGGCCCGTCCCTTTTAGGTAATGCAGATTCCTGGACCCCAGTGCTGTGCCCTAAGTTTATTCATCCGTCCTAATGATCTTGTGATACGCTGACTGCACATGTGGATGGTTTGTGGAGTGTAATTCTGCCTTTGCTCAGTGTCACGCCTGCAGATTCTGTATCCAGTAGATGTACGGTGTGCTGACACTGCACAGTAAATTTTTTTTTCTCTTTTACATAAATTTATGCTTTACCTTATTCCGATCTCCATCCAGGGTACAGAATCAGACTGGCCCCCATTGTCGTTATATGCATTCCAATTCTCGATGTGTTATTTTTTTTATCCATTTTTTTTTTTCTTTTTAGGTTCCTCTTAATGATATGTTTGGCTATGCAAGTGAGCTCCGATCCTGTACAGAGGTATGTGTATCAAGAAGTGGGCGCCATATTTATCTCCTTTACTCCCCATTTACACGCTTGAGTTTTGTCTCCTTGTTCTGTCGTCTTTTGGGTTCTTTTCGTGGATAGAACACCTAGCTATTGTAGCCATCCTAGCCTGTGGCTCCATTCACACATCATTAGATGTGTCCCAGTTTGGATTGTGGCCGCCTGTGTTATAAAAGATGAACGTGTGAATTCGGCCTAACTGCCTGGGAGGAATAACGTGCTGCAGGATAGCGGTGGGTGCCGGAGCTGACCACATCCTATACGCCTCACCTCATGGCTGAAAGCCCTTAGCCGTCTCCCCTGACCTCCATATACTCGGTATATATTTAATGAGAAGGGATGGTCTAATGCCAGGTTTTTCTCTGCACAGAAAAGGATTGGGGATGTTAAAATCCGAAATACTTGTTTTCTATAGTAAACTCAGGAGACCACCCCAATTATGTTGGAGGTGGATATGTCATTAACCTCTTAAGGATGGGGTGATTTTTAATTTTTGCATGAAAATGTTTTTCTCCTTCCGTAGTAACAGACTTAAAAAACCATTTTTTCCATAGACCTGGCCTCATGAGGGTTTGTTTGTGGGTCATTAGTAGCAACGGCCGACATGTTGAAAGTCTTTTAAATGCTAGTCTGACACTTTACCATGGCAGTGAAGAGGTTAAGCCGATGCGATCAGAGCCAGCTCCGATTACATCAGTTACTGGCCATGTAACCCAGCTGTTGTGTAAAGAGTAGGCTCAGCTCCTTACTGTGAGGGCACTTGGCCATCACCAAGGGGGTATAAGGAACTGTGCAGAATGAGGGGTTTATGATGCAGCTCTCCCCCATCCATTTCTCTCGTCTCAGGTGGTTATTGATGTGTAACGCTGCACGTTCAGTGCTATTCACTGAAATCTTTGCCATGGACTGCACCTATAAACCGAAGATGTTACCACTGTTCACTGCATTGAATATTTCTGATTTCCTTACATTCAGTATGGCAATGTCCGGACTGTAAACTAGAAGCTGCAGTGTCTGTGTAGATCCACAATTCTGCAGTAAAGATGCAAGTTATCAGTATGATTGTTTTTGCTTTAGGGAAAGGGTGAATACACAATGGAGTACAGCCAGTACCTGCCATGCTTGCCTAGTACCCAGGAAGAATTGGCCACCAAGTACCTGGAAGCCACAGGCCAACTTCCAGCCAAGAAGGGAAAGTACAAGAGCTGATGATGTATCTCCAGCCGTCCGCTCTCCTCGCTACTCTGTGACTATTCCTCCCGAGTGTATGTATATATACGGACGTGGATGTCTCTGGGATGTGGACACCGCACACACTGGTTTTTGTAAAACTCTTTGGACATGAGTTGTGGTTCTGTCACCTGCAAATCCAGAGAAACTGCTGCTATACTGCAATGATCGGTGTCCTGACACAGAAGTCTTCATTTTATCCTTTCTGGATCCGACTGCTATTGAAGGTCACTGCTGGACCCACGTGTGGACTGTGAGTTCCGCACTGACGGACACTTGGATTTGTACTGCAGGCTGTAATAGTAAAGGCCTGTTGCTGTATGGTTCACCAGTGCTTGGTCAGGGAATAAATCATTTTATTATGAGACATGCTTTTTAATGGTAGCTCTCTGATATTGTCCGCTCACCCAGCCTTTCTAGACACATGTAGCAAAATAGAAATAAGACCTCATTCAGACGCCCTTTTTTTTTTTTTGTTTTTTTTTTACTAGATGAGTCAAAAAACAGCAGATTTTCATCAATGTTCTGGATCAAATTTTCAGTGCTGTTTAGTTTGTGTAGTTTTTACCATCCATTTTTCCCCAATTTTTTTTTTCCATGTGAACAACACTATAATGTAACTAGGGTGCAACCATTGTCAAGTTTTCCATAGACTAGTGTTTACTTGGCAATTTTGATTTGTGACTTGGATCTAAAGCAGACATGTCTGTTATTTGTGTGGACACTCGGGACGCAGAAAGTGTTTATGGCGCGGTTCACATGTGTATGATGGTTATATGGCATTCATATATGCAGCCGACATTATAAACTTGGAGACAGGTGGCCAAGTATTAGCGTTAAGGTGCAGTAAATTGTCATGTGCAATATGAGTAGTAGGAAGTATAGTAAGAAATGTCAAAACGTGCTGTGACCTGTGGAACATAGAGTGCCAGTCCTAGAATTCACTATGATCTACAATTTGTTTCCACACATTTGTCCTTGGCTGATACTTTTTACACACTGATGCAGATCCTAAGACATGTCCACTCGTAATCTAACCAGCAAAGCTTTCCTTAATTCCTTAAACGGAGCCTGTGATGTCCCTCAATTCTATTAACCTATAGATATAGGGTTATACTGCAGGTTAGTGGCGTTGGAATGCTGTCTGGCTATCTTACTGAAAGTGCGGCTACTGGTAGAAAATTAACTTTATTTCTCTCGTTAGCCGCTGGCTTTCAATCATAGAGGAGTGCATGAGTGGCTGCAGTCGCGGCTATGTCCACAGTGAGCGGCAGCTGTAAGCACGCCCCGGGGTACTGCTGACTGTGGCCACTCCGGTCACGTCTCCATGCCTGAAATCCAGCAGCTCCTGGGAGGAATAAAGTTAATTTTCTCCTGGTAGCTGCGCTTTCAGCACAGTGGCCCAGCAGCATTGAAATGCTATTAACCCTGTATCTGCAGGTTAGTAGCTTTTGTGCACATGATCAGTGCTCTTTACAGTAAACCACATTCATATAGGGGATGTACCTGATATAAAAATCATAACTGAAGCACAGCTTTCACTATTTCCGTTTTACATAAAGAAAAAGTTTTATTACATATGTAAAAGACAGGACCGCTCGCTACTGTGTGATCCTGTGTCAGCCATCACAGATAAGAGAGGGATGAGAGCATTGCGGCACTGACGCTGGGCTCCTGCAGTGTTAGTGTGCACATGGCTGAGGATTCAGTTGTGACAGTGCTCCAAAGTGAGCTCCGTCAATGAACATGAGGGGAGGATAGTAACCGAGGGGCCCATCAGTGCACCGACCTCTTGGCCACAACAAGGGTGCTCCAAGGTCCCCTCATTTACATACAGTACAGACCAAAAGTTTGGACACACCTTCTCATTTAAAGATTTTTCTGTATTTTCATGACTATGAAAATTGTACATTCGCACTGAAGGCATCAAAACTATGAATTAACACGAGCGGAATTATATACTTAGCAAAAAAGTGTGAAACAACTGAAATTATGTCTTATATTCTAGGTTCTTCAAAGTAGCCACCTTTTGCTTTGATGACTGCTTTGCACACTCTTGGCATTCTCTTGATGAACTTCAAGAGGTAGTCACCGGGAATGGTCTTCCAACAATCTTGAAGGAGTTCCCAGAGATGCTTAGCACTTGTTGGCCCTTTTGCCTTCACTCTGCGGTCCAGCTCACCCCCAACCATCTCGATTGGGTTCACGTCTCGTGACGGTGGAGGCCAGGTCATCTGGCGTAGCCACCCATCACTCTCCTTCTTGGTCAAATAGCCCTTACACAGCCTGGAGGTGTGTTTGGGGTCATTGTCCTGTTGAAAAATAAATGATGGTCCAACTAAACGCAAACTGGATGGAATAGCATGCCGCTGCAAGATACTGTGATAGCCATGCTGGTTCAGTATGCCTTCAATTTTAAATAAATTCCCTACAGTGTCACCAGCAAAGCACCCCCACGCCATCACACCTCCTCCTCCATGCTTCACGGTGGGAACCAGGCACTTCAAAGTTTTCCCAATTTTTCGGACTGACTGACCTTGATTTCTTAAAGTAATAAAGGCCACTCGTTTTTCGTTACTTACCTGCTTTTTTCTTGCCATAATACAAATTCTAACAGTCTATTCAGTAGGACTATCAGCTGTGTATCCACCAGACTTCTGCACAACACAACTGATGGTCCCAACCCCATTTATAAGGCAAGAAATCCCACTTATTAAACCTGACAGGGGACACCTGTGAAGTGAAATCCATTCCCGGTGACTACCTCTTGAAGCTCATCAAGAGAATGCCAAGAGTGTGCAAAGCAGTCATCAAAGCAAAAGGTGGCTACTTTGAAGAACATAGAATATAAGACATAATTTCAGTTGTTTCACACTTTTTTGTTAAAGGGCCACTGTCACCCCCCTCCAGCCGTTATAAACTAAAAGAGCCACCTTGTGCAGCAGTAATGCTGCATTCTAACAAGGTGGCTCTTTTAGTTTTAGGTTGAAGCATACCCCAAATAAAACGTTTTTATACTTAGCCACAATTCCTGTCTCTAGCCAGGTAGGCGGGTCCTCACTCCCCAGCTTGGCCAGCTCCTCTGCCGTCACTCACATCTTCCTGCGCTTTCGGCGCCGCCCCCTCAGCGTTGTTATCGTTTCAAATCCGGTGCCTGCGCTGTGTACTGGTGTCCTGCGCAGACGCAGTAAGCTCTGGCCGTCTGATGTAATGGCTGATACCAGAGAACAAAAGACATCCACAGAACACCAGGATGGATCTGCTGCACAGCAAATAGCTGTAGGACCTGCGATGACGTCACTGCCATGTGATTGCCCTAATCACATAGCAGTGACATCATCGCAGGTCCTACAGCTATTTGCTGTGCGGCAGATCCATCCTGGTGTTCTGTGGATGTCTTTTGTTCTCTGGTATCAGCCATTACATCAGACGGCCAGAGCTTACTGCGTCTGCGCAGGACACCAGTACACAGCGCAGGCACCGGATTTGAAACAATAACAGCGCTGAGGGGGCGGCGCCGAAAGCGCAGGAAGATGTGAGTGACGGCAGAGGAGCTGGCCAAGCTGGGGAGTGAGGACCCGCCTACCTGGCTAGAGACAGGAATTGTGGCTAAGTATAAAAACGTTTTATTTGGGGTATGCTTGAACCTAAAACTAAAAGAGCCACCTTGTTAGAATGCAGCATTACTGCTGCACAAGGTGGCTCTTTTAGTTTATAACGGCTGGAGGGGGGTGACAGTGGCCCTTTAAGTATCTAATTCCACACGTGTTAATTCATAGTTTTGATGCCTTCAGTGTGAATTTACAATTTTCATAGTCATGAAAATACAGAAAAATCTTTAAATGAGAAGGTGTGTCCAAACTTTTGGTTTGTACTGTACACTATGTTCCAAATTATTATGCAAATGACATTTTTCTCGGATTTTCCTAAATGGTCAGTGCAAATGACAGTCAGTCTAATAAAAGTCATCACCCGTTAGAGTATACATCGAATTTTATTGAAGAAACCTCCCAATGATAACAGTATAATCTCCAAAATGAATAAAAACTCAAAATGCACTGTTCCAAATTATTAGGCACAGTAGAATTCCTAAACATTTGATATGTTTTAAAGAACTGAAAATGCTCATTTGTGGAATTTGCAGCATTAGGAGGTCACATTCACTGAACAAAAAAGCTATTTAACTCCAAAACATCCTAACAGGCCAAGTTACATGTTAACATAGGAGCCCTTCATTGATATCACCTTCACAATTCTTGCATCCATTGAACTTGTGAGTTTATGGAGAGTTTCTGCTTGTATTTCTTTGCATGAAGTCAGAATAGCCTCCCAGAGCTGCTGTTTTGATGTGAACTGCCTCCCACCCTCATAGATCTTTTGTTTGATGATACTCCAAAGGTTCTCTATAGAGTTGAGGTCAGGGGAAGATGGTGGCCTTACCATGAGTTTATCTCCTTTTATGCCCATAGCAGCCAATTGCTCAGAGGTATTCATTGTCATGCATGAAGATTATTTTGTTCCTGAAGGCACGTTTCTGCTTTTTAGACCATGGAAGAAAGTTGTCAGTCAGAAACTCTATTTACTTTGCTGAGGTCATTTTCACACCTTCAGGAACCTTAAAGGGCCCTACCAGCTGTTTCCCCATGATTCCAGCCCAAAACATGACTCCTCCACCTCCTTGCTGACGTCGCAGCCTTGTTGGGAGATGGTGGCCATCCACCAACCAGTACTCCATCCATCTGGACCATCCAGGGTTGCTCGACACTCATCAGTAAACAAGACTTTTTTGAAAATTAGTCTTCATGTATGTCTTGGCCCACTACAACCGTTTCTGCTTGTGAACACTGTTTAGGAGTGGCCGAATAGTAGGTTTATGCACCACAGCAAGCCTTTGAAGGATCCTACACCTTGAGGTTCGAGGGACTCCAGACGCACCAGCAGCTTCAAATAACTGTTTGCTGCTTTGTAATGGTATTTTTGCAGCTGCTCTCTTAATCCAATGAATTTGTCTGGCAGAAAACTTCCTCATTATGCCTTTATTTGCATGAACTCTGTCTGTGCTCTGTTTCAGTCACAAAACTCATCAGAGTATGATGATCACTCTTAAGTTTTCGTGAAATATCTAATTTTTTCATACCTTGTCCAAGGCATTGCACTATTTAACACTTTTCAGCAGCAGAGAGATCCTTTTATTTCCCATATTGCTTGAAACCTGTGACCTGCATAATAATGTGGAACATCATTTTTGAGTAGTTTTCCTTTAATTAGAATCACCTGGAAAACTAATTATCACATGTGTTTAAGATTGATTTCAGTGATTCATTGAGCCCTGAGACAGAATACCATCCACGAGTTTATTTGAAAAACAAAACAATTAAATCTTTGACACTTAAATCCAATTTGCATAATAATTTGGAACACAGTGTATATAACAAAAATCAGTTTTATGTAAAATACAGTTATTGAAATCTTTAACACAGGTATGTTTGTGTTTTGTTTGTTTTTTGTTTGTTTTTTTATAGGGCTACACCCTACATTAATGTCAAGTGGTGTAATTTGAGGTTTGGGGGTGATGGACTCTTTTTTTTAAATGAGTTTATGAATAAGATTCCCAGTCCCCCGGTCTGACCTTCACTGTTTCAGCCAGATCCAGGTAGTGCGAACCTCAAATCTGGGCGACTCCTGATTTTTGGTTCCCCTGCAACTTCCGACACGGAGGCCGAAAAAAGACCCTGTAAGGCTATGTGCACACGATGCAGATTTAGTGCAGATCTGCATCGTTTTTTTCTGCCGCAGAAACCCTGCAGAACTGCACTGTGATGTACATTATGATGTTAGGGTATGTGCACCACTTTGCGGATTTTGCTGCGGATCCGTAGCGTTTCTGCAGCTGCGGGTCCGCAGCAGTTTCCCATGAGTTTACAGTTCAATGTAAACCTATGGGAAACCGAAAACGCTGTGCACATGCTGCGGAAAAAGCCGCGCAGAAACGCTGCAGATTTCAAAGAAGTGCATGTCACTTCTTTTGTGCGTTTCTGCACCCCTCCTTTAATAGAAATCCGCAGTGGTAAAATCTTTAAAAAAAACGCACAAAAAACGCATCAAAAACGCAGCTGCGGATTCTGCCAGGAGATGCAGATTTTGTGCAGAAAATTCTGCACCAATTCTGCATCGTGTGCACACAGCCTAAATCTTTTTGCTCAACTTCACTGAAACTGCTCCTGTCATTGTAACATTTTTATTAATGTATTTTGTATATATTCAATAGGATAATTATTTCTTCGTGTTAGAAATATTTCCCTGCATTTATAGAGCCGCAGACTAAGAAATGATGTTCATATAACCCAGTGTTTCCCAAACTCCAGTCCTCGCGGCCCCCCACAGACCAGGATCTCAAGATTTCCTCAGTATTGCGCAAGTGGTGGAAATATCAAGGCATCAGGAATTCTCTCACCCGGGCAATACTGTGGAAATCCTGAAAACATGACCTGTGGGGGCCGTGAGTTTGCGAAACACTGATATAACCAATTACATAAGTGAGACTACTCATTACAACAGAGCGCTTTACCCACAGCAAAGGGGCGAGAGGAGAAATATGGAGGACCATGGGGTACAAGTTCTTCTCTAATTGCGTCCGTCTAAATCCTCACAGATTTTTATGATAATGGAAAGCTTGGCACAGTTTGTCATTCCTTAGAAGTAACGACATTGCAGACCATGTATTGTCAGTGATTTGTAGCGCCTCCTCTTGGCCCGTGTGGCATGTACATGTGTCCTAGTTTTACTTCGCAGCCGCGTCTCATGTTGATTTCGTGTGGGCGAGCCTCTGGTGGGACTGTATTGGGAATAGTCATTTCTGAGCAGACGAAGGCTAGTTTCACATTTGCGTTTAAATCCGCAGCGTTTAAAACGCATCTGCAAGTGGTGGAAAATATAAACGCGTACAAACGCAACATTTTTTTGACGCATGCGTTGACGCATGCGGTTAAAAAAACGCCTCGTTTGTACGCGTTTGCATGCGTTTTTTCCTGCATTTGCGTTTTTGGTGCACATGATGAGAAATTTCACAAAAGAAAAATCTAGATAAACAGACAACGCCAATGGGACTACAGAGGGCGTGTATTATGGGATCTCTATATATAGACCCTAGGGCTACTGAAATTTTAACAGTTTGCTACTGTATCCTGTGTCATGATGGATCTTCGCATGGAGAGCTTTTATTTCAACCTGGATTTCAGCTTCAAACTGTTTCTTGCCTGTGCTTTTGCTTGGGAGCAAGACAGAAATCGCCAAAGATGGAGAAGGAGACAACGTAGGCGTTTTGGAGGCACCCCATTATCGAACTACGTGAGAGCCGTGGAGCCTACCACACGCTCTATGCCGAGCTTAATGCCAACCCGGAGAAATTCCAGGAATACACACGAATGTCGCAAGACTCGTTCCGGGATTTGCTTTCTCGTGTCCAAGGAGCCATACGGCGACAGGACACCCAGCTCCGTAGAGCGATTCCACCCGAGGAACGTCTGCTGGTTACATTAAGGTACGTTCAAAATCTACACCAATGACAGTCCAAATTTAGTGTTTTCTGACATGTATTTTTGGGGTATTTTCCTTTCTTTAGCGTAACCACACCATAAAAAGAATAGATTGTAATGTTTTTTGTGTTTGTTTTTCTTCCAGATTTCTGGCAACCGGAGAGAGTTTATCATCCCTCCACTTCCAATACCGGCTTGGAATATCCACCCTGTCCGGAATAGTTGCGGACACCTGCCGGGCTTTGTGGAATGTACTCCGGGATGTGTTTATACCCCTACCCACTGTCGACATGTGGCTAGAAATTGCGGAGAAATTCTGGAGTGTGTGATTTCCCCAACTGTTTAGGAGCGGTGGATGGAAAGCACATTCTCATTATCAAACCAGCCAGAACAGGATCGGAGTACTTCAATTACAAAAAATATTTTTCTGTTGTGCTCATGGCAATAGCTGATGCGAACTGTCGCTTCATCGCCGTGGACATTGGAGCTTTTGGATGTGGCAACGATTCCCAGACTTTTAAGAACTCTGATATGGGCCGCCGTGTGTATGGCAACAATTTCAATTTTCCCCCGCCACAACCTCTCCCCATCACTCAAGGACCACCAATGCCATTTGTTATGGTTGGGGATGAGGCCTTTCAGATGTGTGAAAACCTACTGAAGCCCTGTTCCAGTCGGGACTTGAACCACACAAGAAGGATCTTTAACTACAGACTGACCAGGGCCCGAAGAACTGTAGAGTGTACCTTTGGTATTCTGGCCGCTAAATGGCGCATTCTTGCATCAGCCATAAATCTAAAAGTGGAAACAGTCGACGAGGTGGTCAAAGTCTGTGTGGTTCTGCACAATTATATAATGGTTAAGGAGCAACCCAACATTGAACTAGATGAACCAGTTGCACACCAACTGCCCGATTTCCAGCATCACCCGCTGCGGTCAACTGCAGCCGTTGGTCACATGCGGGACCAATTTGCTGCCTTTTTTGATTCAGATATTGGACGCGTGTCATGGCAGGACAATGTTGTGTAAATGTCCTGTTGTAATTACATCTGTACCAGTAATTTTCCACAATGATAATAATATTTCTCATTAATAAACTACTTTTGGTTGTGTTGACCATGTCTCCTATCTTTTTCCTCTCCAAACCAAGGCTGTCCTAAAACTGGCAGTATTTGATCTGTATTTAATATCAGGTTTTGTAATCCAAAACCAGGAGTGAATGATCAAAGCATAGGTGCTAGTTATTATGTTAATATAATTTACCTCTAATTGTTCCACTCCTTGTTTTGGCTTACAAATACTGATATAAAACACTGGCCACATACTGCTAGTAATGGTAGCCATGTTGCTTTATTGGTAAGCTTGTTGACGTCATTGCGTCATGATTCTCTTCTCCTGTATCCATTGGACAAAAGCTGAAGACACCATCACTGTCACACTATCTATACTCATCAAGACAGGTGTCAGAAATAATGAATTCATGATAAACATATACAGGCTCATGAATTCACTATTTCTGACACCTGTGCAGGTGAGCATAGATATGTAGTGTGTGACCACCATTGTCCCCTCAATTTGTGTGTAATAGATTATGTATAAAGAAGAGAAAATGGTGGTTATACAAGGCAGTTCTCTACTCAAGAGGTCAGGTGTCCTAACTAATGAGTTTTTTGACACCTGACCTGTTCAGTAGAGGTCTGCACTGTATTGCCACCATTTTCTCTTCAGACTGCCACACTAGGCACAGACAAAAAGAGATTATGGAGATACATGTAATATTTTTTGGGCCACCTCATATCTGTATACTAAAGACACACAAAGCTGCAGTCTTTTTATTTTTAACTAGTGGAGATATGATGTGGCCCAAAAAGTAAGTGTGTGGCGAAGTTTCTTGGCGCACGGTGTGTGTTGCCGGCGGCGGAAGACACAATAAACGAAACATAATTGTGGCAAATCAAACTTTTTTTATTTTGTTAACAACTCAAAAAATTATTTTTTACTGCGGTAGAGTGATGTAAACGGGGGGTGTGAAGAACTGAGGCCTGGCTAACCGTGGACGACGCAGAGGTGGCAGGAGAAGGGGCAATGAAACTAGAAGGGTCTGGAAGTTCGGGGATGGGGCTTGACACATGAGAGGCTTGAGACGCACTGGAAGAGTTAGACAAACCTGACATTACAGACACATTGGGAGGTGAAGGGGGAGGAATGCTAAGAGTCCTCTTTTTTTTTTTTTTGGTTTGCCTGGTTGGGGGAGGTCTTGGTGGGCTCATGTGGCGTGGTGGCGGGTGACCGGTCAGGGTCTGGCTGCACTGTGTCAGAGTCCATAGCGCTCGTAGAGCGTGCAGCCATGCCAGAGTCCATAGCGCTCGTAGAGCGTGCAGCCATGCCAGAGTCCATAGCGCTCGTAGAGCGTGCAGCCATGCCAGAGTCCATAGCGCTCGTAGAGCGTGCAGCCATGCCAGAGTCCATAGCGCTCGTAGAGCGTGCAGCCATGCCAGAGTCCATAGCGCTCGTAGAGCGTGCAGCCATGCCAGAGTCCATAGCGCTCGTAGAGCGTGCAGCCATGCCAGAGTCCATAGCGCTCGTAGAGCGTGCAGCCATGCCAGAGTCCATAGCGCTCGTAGAGCGTGCAGCCATGCCAGAGTCCATAGCGCTCGTAGAGCGTGCAGCCATGCCAGAGTCCATAGCGCTCGTAGAGCGTGCAGCCATGCCAGAGTCCATAGCGCTCGTAGAGCGTGCAGCCATGCCAGAGTCCATAGCGCTCGTAGAGCGTGCAGCCATGCCAGAGTCCATAGCGCTCGTAGAGCATGCAGCCATGCCAGAGTCCATAGCGCTCGTAGAGCATGCAGCCATGCCAGGGTCCTGCTGCATCGTGGAGGTGGCGGTACGGAAGGCCATGCCAAGGTCCTGCTGCATCGTGGTGTCAGTGGAGGAGGTCCAAGCAGGAGCAGCGGATGTCGTGGTGGTGGTGGGATGTCCAACTGCACTCGGCATGGTGGTGGTGCTGTAGTGGTGTCCGGCTGTGGAAGGAATTGAGGTGGCCGTGCAGTGGGATGCAGCAGAGGTCGGCATTGAGGACAATCGTGACAGTGCAGGCACAGGTGGATATGCCCCCACTGTCTGCTGGAAATACCGACTCTGCTGCATAGCCTGCACGTAAGCAGCATTGCAGGCCTGCATGACACTCAGCTGGAGATCAGGAGTAAGGTGTTCCGACATGCCCTGCTCAATTTGATTAAAAAAATAATGTGGTGACCTCTGGAGGTCGGCTTTCACTTGATCAAGGATTTTGCTGACCACCTGGATACGTGCATTCAAGAGGTTATGTGAAACATCCATTCGGTCACCCAAAGCCTTGATTGCTTCGTGTAAAACCGAGCTCAAGTGCAAAAACTCGGGCATGAGTGACCTGTCCGAAGCCCGCTGCCGGGAGGAGCCCAAAAAAAAGGGGGCAGTGGAAGAGGACTGCGAAAGGGGAAGACCTGATGGACCAGCTCCCTGGTCTCCAGTTAGTGTGGAAGGCCCACTTGCTGCGCTGCTTGATGGCTGGGACGGGTCCGTGGCTGTCGGATGCTGGGACGGGTCCGTGGCTGTCGGATGAAGGACCGCTCCAGAACCTGGGCCAACAGTGCTGTATATGCAGTGAAAAAAGGAAATAGAAAATTACTATCAAAAATTTAACAGACGCGAAATCCTGTGGAATGTAAAAATACAGATTATGGCAATACAATACAACCTAATGCACGTGATAAATACTTACGTTCTCTGGGAAAGGACCGGTCTTAAAAATGACAGAACGCGATGGTATTTGTAGCGTCTGATCCTTGCTCCTGAACCACTGGGAACACAGCTCTCTTGACGCAGGTCCTTGTTGAAGCGGTCCTTCATCGAACGCCAACGTGCTTTGACTTTGGGTATTGTTAAAAAAAATTGGTGGTCAGAAAAAGTACTTTTGGCTGTGCTCACACAACTGTGTGTGATGAGAGAAACTCCAGAAAGTTTCTTTCATCACACACAGTCGAGTGAGCACGGCCAAGGTCTCTGCTGCTTCACACTGCAGTGCAATACTTACCAAATGCAGCTCGGACCCGTGTCGGGGCGTTGTTCCAGCCATCCCACATCGCTTGGGCCACCTCATTCCATAACCGCCGGATCGTCACGTTGTTTGAGTGCAGTGGATCCCGGTTGTCCCACAACGGGACTCTCTCCTGGACCAGGGGAATGAGGAGGTCATTCTCGATAAGATCATCCTCCCGTTGTGAAACCTAAAAATTAAAGAAAGTCATTACAGTTTGCTCAATTAACAGAAGGAAAAGAAAGAAAAAAGATGCTGAGAAATGGCATGAATTAGTAAAGTCAACATACAAAAGGATTCCACAAAAAAAAAGTAAAGAAATAAGAATGGAAAGAAAGGAAGATTCAAGAATATTACACTGAGGACAGTCAGCCTTGTATATGTACCCGCTGCCATCTTGCCACCGGACCTTGACTCCGCTGCTCCTGCCCTGTCTCTGCCGCAGCAGTAGAGCTCTAAAAAAAGGAAAATTTAAATTGTCACATGTCGATGTGACAGTGAATACTTACCAATCTGACGAGGCAAGTACTCACCTCACTGACATGCTCCACTTCCGACTGTCCTGGCCGAAACTCCTCACCAGATGAAGAATCCGAAGACATTCTGATGCATGTAGAAAGAAAGAAATTGCAGAAATTAGGACATGTAGAGACAGAAAATAAAGGCATTGGCTAGGATATACTCACATTGTTTAGAGGCTTGTTTGCTCCAAGGTGCTGTGGTCCGTCTACTCTGCTTGGCTGTCCGCTGTGGGCCGTCTGCTCTTCTTGGCTGTCCACTGTGGTCCGTCTGCTCTGCTTGGCTGTCTGCTGAAAAGTGACCTGCAACTGTCCACACCCTCCCTTTTATCACCTTGATGGTGGGGGGTGGCTTATCAGTGTCTAGACATGTTTTTCTCAATTGAAACGCATGCGTTCAAAAACGCAACCAAACGCATGTGCTAAAAAACGCATGCGTTTACATAGACAGCAATGCGTTTTTTGGTCGCAATCCTTGCGCAATCGACTGCATGCATTTCCTGGCGGCAAATAGACGCCTCTAGAAATTACTACATGTTGCATTTCCGCGCCAAGCCGCAAACGACGAGACGTCGTCAAACGCGGAAAGGCGCGAACAAAAAAAAAAACGCATGCGTTTTTAATGTTAAATATAGGAAAACATGACGCATGCGTTTATATGCGGTACAAACGCTGCGGCAACAAACGCAAATGTGAAACCAGCCTAACCCATTATTTTACAAGTGTGTGTCCTGCCAGCGAGGCCATAAGATGGGCGTTACTCCTAAACCACTTGCGTCTTCCTTCTTCTTGATTTCCTTTTTTAAAGGCAAACACATTTAACTGAAATTATTTTTACTTTGTTTTTTTGCAATTTTTCTTGTTTTTAACAAATGCTGATTTTTAGAGAACTAATTTTGCGTTATTAGCAGGTGTGGTATTCTCATAGTTTAGGATCTGTGCTGGAATGGTCCAGGTTTCACAAGTGGAGAAAGAATGTATCATGTTGTGACTTCTAATCTCAGGTGAGGAGACATGATTTTTTTTTTTTTTCAATTGATAAAGGTGCCGGTACAGTACTGAACATCATTGCAACCTTCAAAATAACCGCAGCAAGAGACTACTTTGTTTTCCAGCAGCACAGCCACTTTTTAAAATGTGTTTTTATTTGTGCTTGGTAAAATTATCTGGTGGAATCCTCTCCGCCATCGGGTAGCTAGTATCAGAATCATTTATAGTTGTGTCTCACACAGCTTCCCTAGGTGAGTACAATTGGTTATTCTTTTACTATCCTCCACCATCAAGGTTTTACTGTATTCGTTCACTTATTCTCCCCCTACAGCATCCATCTCCCTCATTCTCCTGCTGAGAGAGCTTTTATCTTGCATAGTGTACAGCTTGTAGCCAAGGAACTATGCCAACAGAGCCTGGAGAGTGTATGCAGTAGTTATATTCAAAGCAGAGTTAACTCATGACATCCTAGTTCAGTGCTCATTGATTGCAATATCGCCGTTGGCTGCTACCTTTCCTCCACATTCATGTCAGCTCCTGAAAATCTACTATCAGTCTTGCAAAATCACCAACCTGTACCATTGGCAGTTTCTAGAGCAGCTCTCCTAATCACTACTCACTGTTATAGTAGAAGGATAAGGTCTGCAGTAGGATTAAGCTACTGAACTAGAATGGTCACGGAGGAGTGTCCACCACCACCCCGGCAACAAGGAGAGCTGTGTGCTGCTCAAGACGTAAGTTGAGAATAACCCTGTAATATGCTGAAGGCTTGTTCTCGTATATCTTGGTAACCTCTCTTTAGTTACACAGTGCTGTGCCATAACTTCTCCCTTATACAATGCCATCTCTGCATCTTGGGCTAATATATGACCGAAACTCTACATATATTGAATTGATGTATTTAATAGGAAAAAAAAAGATGCAACACAGTAGTATTTTTTTTGAAAAATCCTACATCCAAACCTTCAGCACCTTTTCAGATTGGCTCCCTCTGCTGGCAAACAGTGGGAAATGTAAATATGTGTTCATTGTTTTATATTTCCTGGCAAACAAAAGAAAAATAACATGTCCAAGAATGTAGAATATTACAAAAGGATGTATGTACATGTGCTGGTTTTGAGACATTGTTTCACGAAATAATACATTGACATCTGAAATTTTGCCAATATTTTCTGCTGAAAAAGGTGGCAATGCAAAATCCATAATCACTTTTTTTTTTCTTTTTTTTTTAATTAACATGTCAATCTAGGAGCATTATCTAGGGCGCACAGAACCCACACACAATTTTACAAGAAGATTTTATTTAAAATAGAGATTTTATGTGAAGCATTTGGGCAAAGATTAACAGAAAAATAGGTGATAGTGATATTTACAAATCTTTTATATATGATCTTTGTGTATTAAATCTATAGCAATGCAGTTAATATGTTCAGACCCAGGGCAGAACAGAAAGACCTGATAATAGATCAGATGGACATAAGCGATACACAACATTAATAGGGATGAGCTAAGTGAACGCTAATACATATCCTTGTCATTCCCTATAGTCACTGGGCACATGATGAGCTGGGTGTGCACATGGCCGATGCCCACCTGCCCCACAAGAGGTATTGATGCTCTATAGGGCCTCATTCACACATCCATGTTTCAAGCACATGTTATATCAATATTTTTCACGAACAGAACACATACCCATTGTATTCCATGCTGGTACTGATATGTTCATGTTTTTTTGTTTGTTTTTTTTTTACCAACCTTATGTCGGTCAAAAATGACAGAGATGTCATTTTTGGGCAGCATAAATGAAAAGTGGCGATGTAAGTCTGTACATGTTTAACATTGCCAAGAATAGGAAAGCTTTGTCATTTAACCAGCACACAAATTATTATTGATTCCCAGAATTGCTGGTACATGTTTTCCACACTGTCAGAAGAAATGGCTATATTCATCCATGGGCACATCACATTGTTTGCACATTACCACAGGTCCGTTATACAGTTGTGGCCAAAAGTATTGACACCCCTGCAATTCTGTCAGATAATACTCAGTTTCTTCCTGAAAATGATTGCAATCACAAATTCTTTGGTATTATTATCTTCATTTAATTTGTCTTAAATGAAAAAACACAAAAGAGAATGAAGCAAAAAGCAAAATATTGATCATTTCACACAAAACTCCAAAAATGGGCCAGACAAAAGTATTGGCACCCTCAGCCTAATACTTGGTTGCACAACCTTTAGCCAAAATAACTGCGACCAACCGCTTCCGGTAACCATCAATGAGTTTCTTACAATGCTCTGCTGGAATTTTAGACCATTCTTCTTAGGCAAACTGTTCCAGGTCCCTGATATTTGAAGGGTGCCTTCTCCAAACTGCCATTTTTAGATCTCTCCACAGGTGTTCTATGGGATTCAGGTCTGGACTCATTGCTGGCCGGTTTTAGGAAGTTTTGCCCCCAGCAGTTCGCCCCCAGGTACACTTCGCCCCCGCACATTTTGCCCCCAGCAGTTCGCCCCCGGATGTTTAGAGCCCGGATGTTTTGCCCCCAGCAGTTCGCCCCCGGATGTTTTGCCCCCAGCAGTTCGCCCCCGGATGTTTTGCCCCCAGCAGTTCGCCCCCAGACGTTTTGCCCCCAGCAGTTCGCCCCCGGATGTTTCGCACTCAGCAGTTCGCCCCCAGATGTTTCGCCCTCAGCAGTTCGCCCCCGGATGTTTCGCCCCCGGATGGTTCGCCCCCAGCAGTTCGCCCCCAGCAGTTCGCCCCCGGATGTTTTGTCCCCAGCAGTTCGCCCCCGGATGTTTTGCCCCCAGCAGTTCGCCCCCGGATGTTTTGCCCCCAGCAGTTCGCCCCCGGATGTTTTGCCCCCAGCAGTTCGCCCCCAGATGTTTTGCCCCCAGCAGTTCGCCCCCGGATTTTTTGCCCCCAGCAGTTCGCCCCCGGATGTTTTGCCCCCAGCAGTTCGCCCCCGGAAGTTTTGCCCCCAGCAGTTCGCCCCCGGATGTTTTGCCCCCAGCAGTTCGCCCCCGGATGTTTTGCCCCCAGCAGTTCGCCCCCGAATGTTTCGGCCCCAAATTAGGCAGGGAATTTCGGCCTTGTGTTTTAGCCCTAAGACCTCTTTCACAGTAGCCACTTTCCCAAGTGCTAAGCACTGGAAAATCGCTAAGACGATTGCCAATTTTGAATATACTAGATGGTGGCCCGATTCTAACATATCGGGTACTCTAGAAAGCGCAGCCACGTGGTATGTTGCACAGGTTATGTAGTATATTGGACAGGCCACGTAGTAGATTGGACAGCCGACATAGTATTTTGGACAGCGCACGTAGTAAATTGCACAGTCCACGTAGTAAATTGCACACCACACGTAGTAAATTGCACAGTCCACGTAGTAAATTGCACAGCGCACGTAGTATATTGCACTGGTCACGTAGTATATTGTACTGCCCACGTAGTCTAGTAATGTGGGCACTATATTCGTGTTAAAAAAAAAAAAATAATAAAAATATACTCACCTCAGCCACGGGCCCTGAAGTCCTCGCGCCTCTCTGCAGTGCTGGCGGTGGCTTCCGGTCTGAGCGTAGGACCTGCGATGACGTCGCGGTCACATGACCGTGATGTCATCACAGGTCCTGGACGCATAGCATCGTTCGGACCAGAAGGCACGGCGTGCACGGGAGAGAGGCGCAGAGGACAGCGCGACGTCGGAGGGGGTGAGAATAACTTTTTTTTTTTTAAATTATTTTTAACATTACATCTTTTCACTATTGATGCTGCATAGGCACCATCAATAGCGAAAAGTTGGTCACACAGGATTAATAGCAGCGTTAACGGAGTGCGGTACACTGCGATCCGTTAACGCTCGCATTAACCCTGCGTGAGCGGTCAGCGGTGAGTGCAGGACAGTGAAGCAGCGCCCATTTTTCTGGCAGACTGACCGTCGCTGATTGGTCGTGGCAATGGTCGTGGCACGACCAAATCAGCGACTTGGATTTACATGACAGACAGACGCCGCGACCAATGAATATACGAATAAAACATTACATGACAGAAAGACAAAAGTGACCCTTAGACAATTATATAGTAGATAAGTCAATGGCTGGAAAAGCGAGGTGTTGTTTCAGCCAGCTCTTTTTATTTTATTACAGGAGCTATTTTTGAGCACTTAGCTTTCATCAATAGCCTGTATCTTATGGGTCATTACCCAAAGCGCTCTGAAAAATGCCAGTAAAGCACGTGCTTTGGAGTTCTAAAACAGTGGCAGCATAAGGGTGCTTTCACACTTCCGCTACATATGCACTACAGGCCACCAGTTCGCTTCTGTAATGCCGTATTCCGCTAACCTGCAGCGGAACGAAAAGAAGAAAATGCTCTTCTTTTTGTTCTGACACTGATAGCGGAATGCGGCATTACGAAAGCGAACGGGCGGCTGCCTAAAATCTAAACAATTTTGAACTTTTACCTGACCCAGCACTGACCTGCTTTGTTGCAAGTTTTGTTGCAGATGTAACAAGTAGCAGGTCACATGTCCTGCAAGTTACATTAGACTAGCTTTTATTCCATCTGTACATCGGAATATAGCAGTGTCTGAAATCTCCACAAAGAGAGAAGTGTACTGCCACAAAAAATCAGTCAGCTTCCACAGCAATTCACTTTCTACAACTATGAATTCAGTTCTGTCCAAACGTGGAAGGAGGAAGTTGGTCCATGAGAATCACATTTACTTATTTTCCAAACGAACCGCTGATGATGTCCATTCCATCTGGGTGTGTGAAAAACGGTCGACTTGCAAGGGACGTGTTTGGACCAATGAAGAATCTGGCGAAGTTGTGAAAGTAGTCAATCTTCACAGTCACGCAGCACAAGCTGCAAGACCTGAAGCAATCCGACTTGTTAATGAGGCAGTCACCAGGGCAAGGACAACACAGGAGACACCACAACAGATTCTCACAGACGTCGTTTCAGGAGCCCATTCTAATATTGCAGCACTTCTCCCAAGGAAAGCATCACTGAAGAGGACAATACGATTAGCAAGGCAACTTGGCAATATCCCAAGGTTACCTCAAACCCTTGATCAACTTGTTATCCCCCTGGAGTTCCAGGAGATCAGTATTGATGGTGTCCAGCAGCAGTTCCCTCTGCATGACTCTAAGGTCATGGTACGCTACTTAATCATTTAACATTGTATTAAAACAATTCCATTATGCATAATTATTGCAAAGTTTATTTTGCACAAATGTGAAAAATGCTACACTATAAGGTGCTGATATAAAATACTATGTGATTTTTGCCTTCAAGGGAAACTTTGAGGGTAATACAATGTAGTGAGGCCCACTGATTCCAGTGTTGGCCGACCACTGGAAAGATAGGATCAGATCGGGCTGATCAAACCGAAAGGTTGGAAATAATTCCGATCCAATCTCCAGAGATAGACAAACATATATATATATATATATATTTGTGTATGTGTATATGTATATATATATATATATATATATACATATATACAGGTCCTTCTCAAAAAATTAGCATATAGTGTTAAATTTCATTATTTACCATAATGTAATGATTACAATTAAACTTTCATATACTATAGATTCATTATCCACCAACTGAAATTTGTCAGGTCTTTTATTGTTTTAATACTGATAATTTTGGCATACAACTCCTGATAACCCAAAAAACCTGTCTCAATAAATTAGCATATCAAGAAAAGGTTCTCTAAACAACCTATTGCCCTAATCTTCTGAATCAACTAATTAACTCTAAACACATGCAAAAGATACCTGAGGCTTTTAAAAACTCCCTGCCTGGTTCATTACTCAAAACCCCCATCATGGGTAAGACTAGCGACCTGACAGATGTCAAGAAGGCCATCATTGACACCCTCAAGCAAGAGGGTAAGACCCAGAAAGAAATTTCTCAACAAATAGGCTGTTCCCAGAGTGCTGTATCAAGGCACCTCAATGGTAAGTCTGTTGGAAGGAAACAATGTGGCAGAAAACGCTGTACAACGAGAAGAGGTGACCGGAACCTGAGGAAGCAGTGGACTGAGTCTGGTGTGGAAACATCCAGAGCCACCGTGCACAGGCGTGTGCAGGAAATGGGCTACAGGTGCCGCATTCCCCAGGTCAAGCCACTTTTGAACCATAAACAGCGGCAGAAGCGCCTGACCTGGGCTAGAGAGAAGCAGCACTGGACTGTTGCTAAGTGGTCCCAAGTACTTTTTTCTGATGAAAGCAAATTTTGCATGTCATTCGGAAATCAAGGTGCCAGAGTCTGGAGGAAGACTGGGGAGAAGGAAATGCCAAAATGCCTGAAGTCCAGTGTCAAGTACCCACAGTCAGTGATGGTGTGGGGTGCCATGTCAGCTGCTGGTGTTGGTCCACTGTGTTTCATCAAGGGCAGGGTCAATGCAGCTAGCTATCAGGAGATTTTGGAGCACTTCATGCTTCCATCGGCTGAAATGCTTTATGGAGATGAAAATTTCATTTTTCAGCACGACCTGGCACCTGCTCACAGTGCCAAAACCACTGGTAAATGGTTTACTGACCATGGTATTACTGTGCTCAATTGGCCTGCCAACTCTCCTGACCTGAACCCCATAGAGAATCTGTGGGATATTGTGAAGAGAAAGTTGAGACACGCAAGACCCAACACTCTGGATGAGCTTAAGGCCGCTATTGAAGCATCCTGGGCCTCCATAACATCTCAGCAGTGTCACAGGCTGATTGCCTCCATGCCACGCCGCATTGAAGCAGTCATTTCTGCCAAAGGATTCCCGACCAAGTATTGAGTGCATAACTGAACATTATTATTTGATGGTTTTTTTGTTTGGTATTAAAAATCACTTTTATTTGATTGGTCGGGTGAAATATGCTAATTTATTGAGACAGGTTTTTTGGGTTATCAGGAGTTGTATGCCAAAATCATCAGTATTAAAACAATAAAAGACCTGACAAATTTCAGTTGGTGGATAATGAATCTATAATATATGAAAGTTTAATTGTAATCATTACATTATGGAAAATAATGAAATTTAACACTATATGCTAATTTTTTGAGAAGGACCTGTATATATAATGTATATGTATGTGAAGGAGAAACTGTCTAATGAAATCAATTATTAAACCTTATATAAGTCAGTTCAGATACGGTGTAGCAAGATGGAGTCTATTTCCTGATCAGCAGCACACTGGAAGGAACTTCTGGAATGTGAAGACGTTACTGAATATTGGACAAAGAAACTGAATACCATATATGGAAGTGAAGTTGGAAATGAAGCTTGGAATGAACCAGAAATCAGAGTGACACTAACTATTCTGAAGTTGTGCGACCTCCTCCATTTCCTGTATTTAGTATGTTCCTTTATTCAGAATAAAGCAGTTGTTGTGAGTGAGCCATCACTGAGAGAGGAGTGTGTGTATAGTCTATGTGAATCTGATACATTCTGGGCCTCTAAGCTAGCACTCAGCTTATATTTGGTCAGGTACAAGCAATCATATAGATCTCCCTTTAAGAGATCGCCCTCACATCTTTGGCTCC
This sequence comes from Ranitomeya variabilis, assembly GCF_051348905.1. Taxonomy (NCBI): domain Eukaryota; kingdom Metazoa; phylum Chordata; class Amphibia; order Anura; family Dendrobatidae; genus Ranitomeya; species Ranitomeya variabilis. The sequence goes on along the minus strand of NC_135233.1, from coordinate 930,443,403 downwards.
CAGCGTGCGGCCCAATGAGGATGTACACTCCCCAGACATTGACACCCGGAATGGATCGAGGAAGAGCGTCCAGAGTGGTTCGACTAGGAGACTGATCACCTCCATAAAAACACGGTAAGTCTGCTGATTCCTTTATGAATCTGTAGTACTTGCCTGTGTTTCTCGAACCATTCTGTGTGTTCTGTACTCATGTTTGCCGAGTGTCTGTGCCGCCCTAACACGGTGGGTGTGGGATACGTACACCTGGTCGCCTTAAAAGAACCCAAGGCTACTGGCTGTGAGGAACACAAACCGTGATTGATTGCTTCTAACCTGTTGCATGTTTTGTCTTGTGTCATACCAGCACTGTGTGCTGGGCTATCTGAGTCTCTGCCTGTGTGTAGCAGGCAGGGGGATAGGAGGTTGTCTATGATACGGTGAGCGCAAAGTTGCTCCTAGAAGTCTCGGGTGCGGAGCATGGCGTGATAGAATCACGGGTGGTCGAACCACGTAGTGCAAAAAACGGTAGAAAACTCTTTGAACCCTAGCATTGTGCACAAGGTCTGAGATAGAAATCCCAGTTACAGAGGACGGTCAGTTTTTGTGTTTGTCCGTCCGTCTGGTTATGTGTGTCTGAGAGTGTTGTCCCTCTTCCAGAATTAGCCATCCTGTCTCTGACCGCACGTGAGATACGGCAAGAGTTTGTGTTGGTGCTGGGGTGTGCGCAAATTCTGTGTGGTACCAGGTAACTCGGTCCAGGTCCGAGGGGGAGACACGGCATTAATACAGCAAACACGACTCATTCTCTGTGCGGTTCATAGATTTGGGCTGGGATTTCTGGTGACTGGATAACAACTCCATCTTTTTGTTTGTCTAAAGCCAGCAGAAAATGGAGACGTTTTTGCAGTTCCGTAAAAGAAGAGGGAATGTGATGATGGCAGATAAGACTGCTGTATGATAGTGTTTGCCAGAGGGGAGAAGAAGTGTATATATATATATATATATATATATATAAATATGAGGTGATTTGATGAAAATGTGTATTCCCCGAGAAAGGCAGATTACAGTAGTTAGAATGGCAGGGAGTTATTAAAGGAAAGAAAGGAAGTTGGAAGATGAGGAATTGCTGCAAGTAAGTTATGGATGGTGCAGAACAACAGAAAATCTGTCTGTCTAAGGAAAGTTGGGTGACTGACTTAATGAGGGTTTTCTGGAAATGTATTGAAGTAAAAAAGAGGATCTTTAAATGATGCTGGCTTGTTAGATCAGGCTGAGATATTATGGAAAAACCTGTGCAATTAGAGGTGATGTGCAGGAAGAAAAACATGGTGATAAGTTTTAGTATAAGAAAGTATGAAACAAGATGGTGCTGAACGCCATGCTGCTCCCAGTTTGTCTCCACCCCTTACATTGTGTATGTAGGAACTAGAATTTAGTTTGGATGGAGACCTGTCCTGTATGTGGTGCCCCCTGTTGGCACATAGGAACTATTAAACCTATTTCTAAGCTAGGATTGTATCCTTTGTTATGCCCCCCCCACCATTCATGTGCATAGTGTGCCTCTTGTCCAGTGCCCCAAATGCTACGCCCCCATAAGTCTTGGCCATGCCCTCAATGAGTATTATACCTGCACTGGATGGCACCAGCACCCCTTTCAGGCCCTGCCCTCTAGTTCTTTTCTTGATAAAATCCAAATGGATGCAGCAGTTACTAACATGTCTGTCTTTTGCTGCCATCTGAGACTCACTAGGACGATTACTCAGCCAGAGTGGGCAGCCCACCTCAACCCCCTTCTGTTCTCTTGCAGTGCTTATCTCGGTTATAGCCACCAGACCTACATCTCAGCCTAGGGAATCCGTTATGGTGGAGCCCCAGGAGGGTGTATGGCATCCCTGGGATCCTAGTGAAATGCTGGCCATGATGAGTAGAATGAAAGACCCTGGAATATTTCCAATGTCATTTGTTACAGAGGATTAAAAAAAAAAAAAAGAGAGAAAAAAAAAATGGTAATGCTTTCTGCTGTTGCTGGTGAGTAGTGTTGAGCGATACCGTCCCATACTTGAAAGTATCGGTATCGGAAAGTATCGGCCGATACCGGCAAAGTATCGGATCTAGTCCGATACCCGATACCAATACAAGTCAATGGGACTCAATTATCGGACGGTATCCCTGATGGTTCCCAGGGTCTGAAGGAGAGGAAACTCTCCTTCAGGCCCTAGGATCCATATTAATGTGTAAAAGAAAGAATTAAAATAAAAAATATTGATATACTCACCTCTCCGACGCAGCCTGCACCTTATCGAGGGAACTGGCAGCCTTCTTTGCTTAAAATGCGCGCGTTTACTGCCTTCCGTGACGTCACGGCTTCTGATTGGTCGCGTGCCGCCCATGTGACCGCGACGCGACCAATCACAACAAGCCGTGACGTAATTTTCAGGTCCTGAATGCCGAATTCTAGGCATTCAGGACCTGAAAATTACGTCACGGCTTGTTGTGATTGGTCGCGTCGCGGTCACATGGGCGGCACGCGACCAATCAGAAGCCGTGACGTCACGGAAGGCAGTAAACGCGCGCATTTTAAGCAAAGAAGGCTGCCGGTTACTACCAGGGCGCGTCAGAGGGTGAGTATATCCCTATTTTTTATTTTAATTCTTTATTTTTTACATGGATATGGATTCCAGGGCCTGAAGGAGAGTTTCCTCTCCTTCAGACCCTGGGAACCATACACTGGGAACTTCCGATTCCGATTCCCGATACCACAAAAGTATCGGATCTCGGTATCGGAATTCCGATACAGCAAATATCGGCCGATACCCGATACTTGCGGTATCGGAATGCTCAACACTACTGGTGAGATTTAGAGGTACAGATTAGCCTCCAGGATAGTGATCCTTCATGATATCCAACAGAATTCTACTGAATCAGGAGAAAATATTATACCCGGCTCTGGCAAAGTTGAAGGTTTAAAGTCTGTGATTATAGAGCCACTAATAATGTCCCACGTAGAGTATTAAAGTCATATTCCCAGCTCTGATAATGCAGAAACCTGGTCCAGAGACCCTGTTATGTAGACCAGGCAAGGGCCAAGAAATTTAATGTGTAAAGTAGAAAAATATTTAGAACTGAGAGTCCTCAGTGGTTGATATATATCTTTCCTATATGTGTAAAGAATGCACACAGACACTGCGCAGGGAGATAGCCATTAGCCCCCTCCTTCTCCCTTCTTCAGTCTCTTAGGAGAAAGGTCGGGGTCATGAAGCTGTGATGCTGGGATAGCCCCCTCCCTCTCTCCCCCTTTTCTCAGTGCTGCTGAGATCTCAGGTTTCACTGTGTCTCATAATATCGATATGCAAATTGCCTCTTCTGAGAAAAAGAGGACTTAACTCTATAGCGCCACCTGTTGGAAGTAGCAATCCTACAAGTCACAATCAACCCTTTAATGAGTCGTGCAATATTACTTAGGATAAAAGCCAAATCAGTATCTCAATTCGCAGACACGGTGTTTCGGGCTGTTGGCCCTCGTCAGTGCGAAGCATGAGAACTGATTTGGCTAGGTGAGAGGCTCTAGACTGGGGTCTAAGGGGTAACGTTTCTCCTTATGGAGAGTGACATACCGTCTCTGGCTTGTCAAGGTAAGGAGGCTTATTTGCCGTACAATGCTCCTCTGGGAATTTAAATATGCAAATTGCCTCTTCTGAGAAAAAGAGGACTTAACTCTATAGCGCCACCTTTTGGAAGTAGCGATCCTACAAGTCACAATCAACCCTTTAACGAGTCGTGCTATATGACTTAGGATAAAAGCCAAATCAGTATCTCAATTCGCAGACACGGTGTTTCGGGCTTTTGGCCCTCGTCAGTGCGAAGCATGAGAACTGATTTGGCTAGGTGAGGGGCTCTGGACTCTCATAATATCAGCATTCATGGCGCACTACTGATTCCAGCCATCTTGCTGCCTCTGGGGGGAACAGGAGGGAAGTGGGTGGTAGTGGAACCTGCCGGACCTGCTAGTTGAACTATAACAAGACCATGACTGTGTACATATAATGTCCCACAGGGGGGGTTTCAGTCATGGTGTCGATGTCCCACTAGATTACCCAGTCCATGAGCTCTTTGTGGATGGATTGCAGTATTGTGTGGATGACCAGTTCTACGCTGAATATGCTGGTGGTCCCCATGAAACCATAAATGTGGAACCGTTGCCCCCACACGGCGGTCCAGGAAGAGTACTCTGACGTGACGCACAAACATGACTGCATAGATGAGTCAGGAAACAGTGGGTTTTGCACATGTCTATGATAAATCTGATCCTAATGCAGATTTTGAGTTTTTTCTTGTAGATGGCTGCAGATACCACCAGGATGGGCGATTCTACATTGGATATGCAGTAGTATCCTCACATGAGGTAATCTGAGCTGAACCACTCCCTCCTCACATGTCGGTGCAGGAGGCAGAGTTGAAGGCACTCACTGAGACATGTAGAGCCGCTGCAGGTAAAGTCGCTAATATTTACAGATTTGAATTATGGATGGGAAATATCCCATGATTATGGCCTTATCTGGAGAAGCAGAGCGTTTCTTACATCAGCCGGTAAGCCCATTGACAATGCAGAGCTGGTGGAACAATTAATGGAGGCATTGATGTTACCAGTCCAGGTTGGCATAATCAAGGTAAAAGCACACACAAATGGTGACTCCGTGGAGGTAGAGGGCAACAGAAGGGCGGACGAGGCTGCTAAAGTAGCAGCAAGGCGGCCTAGGGAGCAGTGGACGGTGGCGGGGAGTCAGCGTATTCCAGCCACACTGAGCCTAGATGTCCTGAAATCCATCCAGCTGCCCAAACAGAGAAGGAACACTGGGAGAGAATGGGAGCTGAGCTGAACTCGAAATGAGTATGAGAGAATAAGGATGAATTGTGTATACTAAGGTCCCTATTCCTAAATATGGCGCAAGCAATATATGGCCTCACTCACGCCTCAAAATGTCACATGTGTACCATGGTAAATGCCTTCTGGATCGCTCCTGGTTTCAGTTACGTAGCGGCAAAACTCGTACAGTCATGCCTCATCTGTGCACAGCACAACCCAGGTAAAACGGAGAAAAAAAAAAAAAAAAAAGGTCCCTAAGAAAGCGACACTCAGGCCTCTCTACCCGTTTCAGAGACTGCAGACTGACTACATACAGCTACCCAAGGTAAGAGTGTGTGAATATGTCCTAGTATGTGTAGATCTGTTCTCTGGTTGGCCGGAAGCCCATCCAGTAAAATGTGCTAATTAATGCTAAAATGACACTTAAACTTAAAAATTCAGAAGGCCATGACAGACACATGAAAGAATTGGGTAGAGCGTTTGTCTGTTGCACTCTTTTCAGTCAGACGCAATCCAAATAGAAAGACAGGCTTATCTCCTTCTGAAGTCCTGCTTGGTAGTGCCCCAAAGACTGGTCTGTACTTCCCATAAGTACTACAGCCTATGTCCAGGCCTTGCAGAAAAAGACTTAATGTGGTGCATAAACATGTGTTCTCATCCATTCCAGAGCCTAATGAAAGTGCAGACGTGCATCAGCTGAATCCATCCACCCTACTTCCTCTTTCCAGGGGGGATTCAGTGGACCTCGACCACCCATGGCCAGAAACCACCAACCCTCCAAATGACCTTTTACCAGATGAACTAGGTCCCTTCAATCATGACTGTCTGGAGCACATGCTATCAGAGACTCAACATTTACCTAGGGTATCGGAAACACCGCTACCAGGAGCCGACCTTGTGGTGTATACAGATGGATCCAGATATGCTGATGATATTGGACGATTTCACACCGGATGGGCTGTAGTGACCCAAGAAGAACTTATTTCAGCTGGATCCTTGCCACCTTCAATGTCAGCACAGGAAGCCGAACTCAAAGCTGCAACTGAAGCCTGCAAGATTGCAGAGGGGAAGGTGGTTAACATCTACACAGACTCCAGATATGTTTTTGGAGTTGCCCATGATTTTGGACAGCTGTGGGCCACTAGAGGGTTCCAAACCTCAGTTGGGACCCCTGTGAAGAATGCTGAAGCAATTCGCCAGTTAATGGAGGCTCTGATGCTCCCGAAGACAGTAGCAGTCGTTAAGACCAAGGCTCATGGAAAGTTGGGCTCTGCAGAAGCAAAAGGAAACTACTTTGCAGATCAGATGGCAAAACAGGCAGCCCTGTGGGAACCAGGGAAAGAGGAAGTAGGGGTGTATGTGGTTACAAGAAATAAAAACAAAGCTATGCGGAAAAATGAAGAACCACAGCTACCTCCCGTGACCAAACTAAAGATACATCAGGACCAAATGGAGCCTGAGGAAATAGACCAATGGATCAGCAAGAAGGCACTGAAAGGTCAAGATGGATTATGGCGAATAGATCCTGACCAAGACGAGTCTACCCACAGTTTGCAACCCGGGGACTTCGTCCTGGTTAAAAGGTTCACTAGAAAATCACCTATTGAGACCAGATACGAGGGTCCGTACCAAGTTCTCCTGGCAACGCCTACTTCGGTGAAACTCGAAGGGAGATCAACATGGATCCACGCTTCACATTGCAAAAAAAGTGGACCAACCACCCGAGTAATACATATCCTTGTCATCATCTACCTAATGTTGTTATGTATAGGAAATGGGTAACAGGTAGCTGTAACTAAAGAAAAGGTAATTATTACTTTCTGGTACAATTCCTCGAGTACAGTGGTAGCTACTTATGGGTTTGATGCCTGTGACATAATACAGGG